>NW_027522841.1:0-74334 GCF_052094955.1 Ictidomys tridecemlineatus | reverse complement strand
AAATACATGTATCCCTATAGGAGAAAACAGAGTGAAACCTATAAATGAAAACAGTTACTGCAAACAAACTGTTTAACCTAGAAGAACGAAATTTGGTGAGCCAAGTGGTTTTGGTGTACTGATCATTACCTGAAAGAATCATCAAGATTGGGTGAAAAAATGTTTGCTGAGATTTCAGGCAACTCGTAATTTTTTGGAAGCTTGGCAACCCCTTTCCATGAAAGTGATTTTCGCCAGTCTCTGCTTAGGGCTACATCAACAGCAAACAAACCATAGAGATAGAACTTGTAACTGCTTTATTGTGTCAAGTTTCAAAGAGCTAGCACAAACCGTGTTTGATTTACAGTTCCAAATACATGTATCCCTATAGGAGAAAACAGAGTGAAACCTAAAAATGAATACGGTTACAGGAAACGAGCGGTTTAACCTAGAAGAACGAAATTTGGTGAGCCAAGTGGTTTTGGTGTACTGATCATTACCTGAAAGAATCATCAATTTTTGGTGTAGAAATGTTTGCTGAGATTTCAGGCAACTCGTAGTTTTTTGGAAGCTTGGCAACCCCTTTCCATGAAAGTGATTTTCGCCAGTCTCTACTTGGGCTACATCAACAGCAAACAAACCATAGAGATAGAACTTGAAACTGATTTCTTGTGTCAAGTTTCAAAGAGCTAGCAAAAACCGTGTTTGATTTACAGTTCCAAATACATGTATCCCTATAGGAGAAAACAGAGTGAAACCTAAAAATGAAAAGGGTTACTGCAAATGAACGGTTTAACCTAGAAGAACGAAATTTGGTGAGCCAAGTGGTTTTGGTGTACTGATCATTACCTGAAAGAATCATCAAGATTGGGTGAAAAAATGTTTGCTGAGATTTCAGGCAACTTGTAGTTTTTTGGATGCTTGGCAACCCCTTTCCATGAAAGTGATTTAGCCAGTCTCTGCTTAGGGCTACATCAACAGCAAACAAACCATAGATATAGAACTTGAAACTGCTTTATTGTGTCAAGTTTCAAAGGGCTAGCACAAACAGTGTTTAATTTAGAGTTCCAAATACATGTATCCCTATTGGAGAAAACAGAGTGAAACCTAAAAATAAAAACGGTTACTGCAAACGAACAGTGTAACCTAGAACAACGAAATTTGGTGAGCCAAGTGGTTTTGGTGTACTGATCATTACCTGAAAGAATCATCAAGATTGGGTGAAAAAATGTTTGCTGAGATTTCAGGCAACTCATAGTTTTTTGGAAGCATGGCAACCCCTTTCCATGAAAGTGATTTTCGCCAGTCTCTGCTTAGGGCTACATCAACAGCAAACACACCATAGAGATAGAACTTGAAACTGCTTTATTGTGTCAAGTTTCACAGAGCTAGCACAAACCGTGTTTGATTTAGAGTTTCAAATACATGTATCCCTATAGGAGAAAACAGAGTGAAACCTAAAAATAAAAACGGTTACTGCAAACGAACGGTTTAACCTAGAAGAACGAAATTTGGTGAGCCAAGTGGTTTTGGTGTAGTGATCATTACCTGAAAGAATCATCAAGATTGGGTGAAAAAATGTTTGCTGAGATTTCAGGCAACTCGTAGTTTTTTGGATGCTTGGCAACCCCTTTCAATGAAAGTGATTTTCGCCAGTCTCTTCTTAGGGCTACATCAACAGCAAACAAATCATAGAGATAGAACTTGAAACTGCTTTATTGTGGCAAGTTTCAAAGAGCTAGCACAAACTTGTTTGATTTAGAGTTCCAAATACATTTATCTGTATAGGAGAAAACAGAGTGAAAGCTGAAAATGAAAACGGTTACTGCAAACCAACGGTTTAACCTAGAAGAACGAAATTTGGTGAGCCAAGTGGTTATGGTGTACTGACAATTACCTGAAAGAATCATCAAGATTGGGTGAAAAATGTTTGCTGAGATTTCAGGCACTCGTAGTTTTTTGGAAGCTTGGCAACCCCTATCAATGAAAGTGATTTTCGCCAGTCTCTGCTTAGGGGTACATCAACAGCAAAGAAACCATAGAGAGAGAAAGTGAAACTGCTTTATTGTGGCAAGTTTCAAAGAGCTAGCACAAACCGTGTTTGATTTAGAGTTCCAAATACATTTATCCCTATAGAAGAAAACAGAGTGAAACCTAAAAATAAAAACGGTTACTGAAAACGAACGGTTTAACCTAGAAGAACGAAATTTGGTGAGCCAAGTGGTTTTGGTGTACTGATCATTACCTGAAAGAATCATAAAGATTGGGTGAAAAAATGTTTGCTTAGATTACAGGAAACTCGTAGTTTTTTGGAAGCTTGGCAACCCCTTTCCATGAAAGTGATTTTCGCCAGTCTCTGCTTAGGGCTACATCAACAGCAAACAAACCATAATGATAGAACTTGAAACTACTTTATTGTGGTAAGTTTCAAAGGGCTAGCACAAACCGTGTTTGATTTAGAGTTCCAAATACATGTATCCCTATAGAAGAAAACAGAGTGAAACCTAAAAATGAAAACGGTTACTGCAAAGGAAGGGTTTAACCTAGAAGAACGAAATTTGGTGAGCCAAGTGGTTTTGGTGTACTGATCTTGACCTGAAAGAATCATCAAGATTGGGTGAAAAAATGTTTCCTGAGATTTCAGGAAACTCGTAGTTTTTTGGATCTTGGCAACCCCTTTCCATGAAAGTGATTTTCGCCAGTCTCTGATTAGGGCTACAGCAACAGCAAACAAACCATAGAGATAGAACTTGAAACTACTTTATTGTGGCAAGTTTCAAAGGGCTAGCACAAACCGTGTTTGATTTAGAGTTCCAAATACATGTATCCCTATAAGAGAAAACAGAGTGAAACCTAAAAATGAAAACGGTTACAGGAAACGAACGGTTTAACCTAGAAGAACGAAATTTGGTGAGCCAAGTGGTTTTGGTGTACTGATCATTACCTGAAAGAATCATCAATTTTGGGTGAAGAAATGTTTGCTGAGATTTCAGGCAACTCGTAGTTTTTTGGAAGCTTGGCAACCCCTTTCCATGAAAGTGATTTTCGCCAGTTTCTGCTTAGGGCTACATCAACAGCAAACAAAACATAGAGATAGAACTTGAAACAGCTTTATTTTGTCAAGTTTCAAAAATCTAGCACCAACCGTGTTTGATTTAGAGTTTCAAATACATGTATGCCTATAGGAGAAAACAAAATGAAACCTAAAAATGAAAACGGTTACTGCAAACGAACGATTTAACCTAGAAGAACGAAATTTGGTGAGCCAAGTGGTTTTGGTGTACTGATCATTACCTGATAGAATCATAAAGATTGGGTGAAAAAATGTTTGCTGAGATTACAGGAAACTCTTAGTTTTTTGGAAGCTTGGCTACCCCTTTCCATGAAAGTGATTTTCGCCAGTCTCTGCTTAGGGCTACATCAACAGCAAACAAACCATAGAGATAGAACTTTAAACTACTTTATTGTGGTAAGTTTCAAAGGGCTACCGTGTTTTATTTAGAGTTCCAAATACATGTATCTCTATAGGAGAAAACAGAGTGAAACCTATAAATGAAAACAGTTACTGCAAACGAACTGTTTAACCTAGAAGAACGAAATTTGGTGAGCCAAGTGGTTTTGGTGTACTGATCATTACCTGAAAGAATCATCAAGATTGGGTGAAAAAATGTTTGCTGAGATTTCAGGCAACTCGTAATTTTTTTGGAAGCTTGGCAACCCCTTTCCATGAAAGTGATTTTCGCCAGTCTCTGCTTAGGGCTACATCAACAGCAAACAAACCATAGAGATAGAACTTGTAACTGCTTTATTGTGTCAAGTTTCAAGAGCTAGCAAAACCGTGTTTGATTTAGAGTTCCAAATACATGTATCCCTATAGGAGAAAACAGAGTGAAACCTAAAAATGAAAACGGTTACAGGAAACGAACGGTTTAACCTAGAAGAACGAAATTTGGTGAGCCAAGTGGTTTTGGTGTACTGATCATTACCTGAAAGAATCATCAATTTTTGGTGTAGAAATGTTTTCTGAGATTTCAGGCAACTCGTAGTTTTTTGGAAGCTTGGCAACCCCTTTCCATGAAAGTGATTTTCGCCAGTTTCTGCTTAGGGCTACATCAACAGCAAACAAAATATAGAGATAGAACTTGAAACAGCTTTATTGTGTCAAGTTTCAAAAATCTAGCACCAACCGTGTTTCCATTTAGAGTTTCAAATACATGTATGCCTATAGGAGAAAACAGAGTGAAACCTAAAAATGAAAACGGGTTACTGCAAACGAACTCTTTAACCTAGAAGAACGAAATTTGGTGAGCCAAGTGGTTTTGGTGTACTGATCATTACCTGAAAGAATCATCAAGATTGGGTGAAAAAATGTTTGCTGAGATTTCAGGCAACTCGTAGTTTTTTGGAAGCTTGGCAACCCCTTTCCATGAAAATGATTTTCGCCAGTCTCTGCTTAGGACTACATCAACAGCAAACAAACCGTAGAGATAGAGCTTGAAACTGCTTTATTGTGTCAAGTTTCAAAGGGCTAGCACAAATCGTGTTTGATTTAGAGTTCCAAATACATGTATCCGTATAGGAGAAAACAGAGTGAAACCTAAAAATGAAAACGGGTTACTGCAAACGAACGGTTTATCCTAGAAGAACGAAATTTGGTGAGCCAAGTGGTTTTGGTGTACTGATCATTACCTGAAAGAATCATCAATATTGGGTGAAAAAATGTTTGCTGAGATTTCAGGCAACTCGTAGTTTTTTGGAAGCTTGGCAACCCCTTTCCATGAAAGTGATTTTCGCCAGTCTCTACTTGGGCTACATCAACAGCAAACAAACCATAGAGATAGAACTTGAAACTGATTTCTTGTGTCAAGTTTCAAAGAGCTAGCAAAAACCGTGTTTGATTTACAATTCCAAATACATGTATCCCTATAGGAGAAAACAGAGTGAAACCTAAAAATGAAAACGGTTACTGCAAACGAACGGTTTAACCTAGAAGAACGAAATTTGGTGAGCCAAGTGGTTTTGGTGTACTGATCATTACCTGAAAGAATCACCAAGATTGGATCAAAAAATGTTTGCTGAGATTTCAGTCCACTCGTAGTTTTATGGAAGCTTGGCAACCCTTTTCCAGGAAAGTGATTTTCGCCAGTCTCTGCTTAAGGCTACATCAACAGCAAAAAAACCATAGAGATAGAAACTTGAAACATCTTTATTGTGTCAAGGTTCAAAGAGCTAGCCAAACCGTGTTTTATTTAGAGTTTCCAAATACATGTATCCCTATAGGAGAAAACAGAGTGAAACGTAAAAATGAAAACGGTAGCTGCAAACGAACGGTTTAACCTAGAAGAACGAAATTTGGGGAGCCAATTGGTTTTGGTGTACTGATCATTAACTGAAAGAATCATCTAGATTGAAAGAAAAAATGTTTGCTGAGATTTCAGGCAACTCGTAGTTTTTTGGAAGCTTGGCAACCCCTTTCCATGAAAGTGATTTTCGCCAGTCTCTGCTTAGGGCTACATCAACAGCAAAAAAACCATAGAGATAGAACTTGAAACTGCTTTCTTGTGTCAAGTTTCAATAGCTAGCACAAACTGTGTTTGATTTAGAGTTCCAAATAAATGTATCCATATAGGAGAAAACAGAGTGAAACCTAAAAATGAAAACGGTTACTGCAATCGAACAGTTTAACCTAGAAGAACGAAATTTGGTGAGCCAAGTGGTTTTGGTGTACTGATTATTACCTGAAAGAATCATCAAGATTAGGTGAAAAAATGTTTGCTGAGATTTCAGGCAACTCGTAGTTTTTTTGGAAGCTTGGCAACCCCTTTCCATGAAAGTGATTTTCGCCAGTCTCTGCTTAGGGCTACATCAACAGCAAACAAACCATAGAGATAGAACTTGAAACTGCTATATTATGTCAAGTTTCAAAGAGGTAGCACAAACCGTGTTTGATTTAGAGTTCCAAATACATGTATCCCTACAGGAGAAAACAGAGTGAAACCTAAAAATGAAAACGGTTACTGCAAACGAACGGTTTAACCTAGAAGAACGAAATTTGGTGAGCCAAGTGGTTTTGGTGTACTGATCATTACCTGAAAGAATCATCAAGATTGGGTGAAAAAATGTTTGCTGAGATTTCAGGCAACTCGTAGTTTTTTGGAAGCTTGGCAACCCCTTACCATGAAAGTGATTTTCACCAGTCTCTGCTTAGGGCTACATCAACAGCAAACAAACCATAGAGATAGAACTTGAAACATCTTTATTGTGTCAAGGTTCAAAGATCTAGCACAATCCGTGTTTGATTTAGAGTTCCAAATACATGTATCCCTATAGGAGAAAATAGAGTGATATGTAAAAATGAAAACGGTTACTGCAAACAAACGGTTTAACCTAGAAGAACGAAATGTGGTGAGCCAAGTGGTTTTGGTATACTGATCATTACCTGAAAGAATCATCAAGATTGGGTGAAAAAATATTTGCTGAGATTTCAGGCAACTCGTAGTTTTTTTGGAAGCTTGGCAACCCCTTACCATGAAAGGTGATTTTCGCCAGTCTCTGCTTAGGGCTACATCAACAGCAAACAAACCATAGAGATAGAACTTGAAACTGCTTTCTTGTGTCAAGTTTGAAGAGCTAGCACAAACCGTGTTTGATTTAGAGTTCCAAATACATGTATTCCTATAGGAGAAAACAGAGTGAAACCTAAAAATGAAAACAGTTACTGCAAACGAACGGTTTAACCTAGAAGAACGAAATGTGGTGAGCCAAGTGGTTTTGGTGTACTGATCATTACCTGAAAGAATCATCAAGATTGGGTGAAAAAATGTTTGCTGAGATTTCAGGCAACTCGTAGTTTTTTGGAAGCTTGGCAACCGCTTTCCATGAAAGTGATTTTCGCCAGTCTCTGCTTAGGGCTACATCAACAGCAAACAAAAAAATATACATAGAACATGAAACTGCTTTCTTATGTCAAGTTTCAAAAAGCTAGCAAAAACCGTGTTTTATTTAGAGTTCCAAATACATGTATCCCTATAGGAGAAAACAGAGTGAAACCTAAAAATGAAAACGGTTACTGCAAACGAACGGTTTAACCTAGAAGAACAAAATTTGGTGAGCCAAGTGATTTTGGTGTACTGATCATTACCAGAAAGAATCATCAAGATTGGGTGAAAAAATGTTTGCTAAGATTTCAGGCAACTCGTAGTTTTGTGGAAGCATGGCAACTCATTTCCATGAAAGTGATGTTCGCCAGTCTCTGCTTAGGGCTACATCAACAGCAAAAATCCATAGAGATAGAACTTAAAACATCTTTATTGTGTCAAGGTTCAAAGAGCTAGCACAAACCGTGTTTGATTTAGAGTTCCAAATACATGTATCCCTATAGTAGAAAACAGAGTGAAACGTAAAAATGAAAACGGTACCTGCAAACGAACGGTTTAACCTAGAAGAACGAAATTTGGTGAGCCAATTGGTTTTGGTGTACTGATCATTACCTGAAAGAATCATCAAGATTGAAAGAAAAAATGTTTGCTGAGATTTCAGGCAACTTGTAGTTTTTTGGAAGCTTGGCAACCCCTTTCCATGAAAGTGATTTTCGCCAGTCTCTGCTTAGGGCTACATCAACAGCAAACAAACCATAGAGATAGAACTTGAAACTGCTTTATTGTGTCAAGTTTGAAGAGCTAGCACAAACCGTGTTTGATTTAGAGTTCCAAATACATGTATTCCTATAGGAGAAAACAGAGTTAAACCTAAAAATGAAAACGGTTACTGCAAACGAACGGTTTAACCTGAAGAACGAAATTTGGGAGCCAAGTGGTTTTGGTGTACTGATCATTACCTGAAAGAATCATCAAGATTGGGTGAAAAAATGTTTGCTGTGATTTCAGGCAACTCGTAGTTTTTTGGAAGCTTCGCAACCCCTTTCCATGAAAGTGATTTTCGCCAGTCTCTGCTTAGGGCTACATCAACAGCAAACAAACCATAGAGATAGAACTTGAAACTGCTTTATTGTGTCAAGTTTTCAAAGAGCTAGCACAAACCGTGTTTGATTTAGAGTTCCAAATACATCTATCCCTATAGGAGAAAACAGAGTGAAACCTAAAAATGAAAACGGTTACTGCAAACGAACGGTTTAACCTAGAAGAACGAAATTTGGTGAGCCAAGTGGTTTTGGTGGACTGATCATTACCTGAAAGAATCATCAAGATTGGTGAAAAAATGTTTGCTGAGATTTCAGGCAACTCGTAGTTTTTTGGAAGCTTGGCAACTCCTTTCCATGAAAGTGATTTTCGCCAGTCTCTGCTTAGGGATACATCAACAGAAAACAAACCATAGAGATAGAACTTGAAACATCTTTATTGTGTCAAGGTTCAAAGAACTAGCACAAACCGTGTTTGATTTAGAGTTCCAAATACATGTATCCCTATAGGAGAAAACAGAGTGATACGTAAAAATGAAAACGGTTACTACAAACGAATGGTTTAACCTAGAAGAACGAAATGTGGTGAGCCAAGTGGTTTTGGTGTACTGATCATTCCCTGAAAGAATCATCAAGATTGGGTGAAAAAATATTTGCTATGATTTCAGGAAACTCGTAGTTTTTTTGAAGCTTGGCAACCCCTTTCCATGAAAGTGATTTTTCGCCAGTCTCTGCTTAGGGCTACATCAACAGCAAACAAACCATAGAGATAGAACTTGTAAAGTGCTTTCTTCTGTCAAGTTTGAAGAGCTAGCACAAACCGTGTTTGATTTAGAGTTTCAAATACATGTATTCCTATACGAGAAAACAGAGTTAAACCTAAAAATGAAAACGGTTACTGCAAACGAACGGTTTAACCTAGAAGAACGAAATTTGGGAGCCAAGTGGTTTTGGTGTACTGATCATTACCTGAAAGAATCATCAAGATTGGGTGAAAAAATATTTGCTGAGATTTCAGGCAACTCGTAGTTTTTTGGAAGCTTGGCAACCCTTTCCATGAAAGTGATTTTCGCCAGTCTCTGCTTAGGGCTACATCAACAGCAAACAAAAAAATATTACTATAGAACATGAAACTGCTTTCTTATGTCAAGTTTCAAACAGCTAGCAAAACCGTGTTTTATTTAGAGTTCCAAATACATGTATCCCTATAGGAGAAAACAGAGTGAAACCTAAAAATGAAAACGGTTACTGCAAACGAACGGTTTAACCTAGAAGAACAAAATTTGGTGAGCCAAGTGATTTTGGTGTACTGATCATTACCAGAAAGAATCATCAAGATTGGGTGAAAAAATGTTTGCTAAGATTTCAGGCAACTCGTAGTTTTGTGGAAGCATGGAAACTCCTTTCCATGAAAGTGATGTTCGCCAGTCTCTGCTTAGGGCTACATCAACAGCAAAAAAACCATAGAGATAGAACTTAAAACATCTTTATTGTGTCAAGGTTCAAAGAGATAGCACAAACCGTGTTTGATTTAGAGTTCCAAATACATGTATCCCTATAGTAGAAAACAGAGTGAAACGTAAAAATGAAAACGGTACCTGCAAACGAACGGTTTAACCTAGAAGAACGAAATTTGGTGAGCCAATTGGTTTTGGTGTACTGATCATTATCTGAAAGAATCATCAAGATTGAAAGAAAAAATGTTTTCTGAGATTTCAGGCAACTTGTAGTTTTTGGAAGCTTGGCAACCCCTTTCCATGAAAGTGATTTTCGCCAGTCTCTGCTTAGGGCTACGTCAACAGCAAACAAACCATAGAGATAGAACTTGAAACTGCTTTATTGTGTCAAGTTTCAAAGACCTTGCACAAACCGTGTTTGATTTAGAGTTCCAAATACATGTATCCCTATAGGAGAAAAGAGAGTGAAACCTAAAAATGAAAACGGTTACTGCAAACGAACGGTTTAACCTAGAAGAACGAAATTTGGTGAGCCAAGTGGTTTTGGTGTACTGATTATTACCTGAAGGAATCATCAAGATTGGGTGAAAAAATGTTTGCTGAGATTTCAGGCAACTTGTAGTTTTTTGGAAGCTTGGCAACCCCTTTCCATAAAAGTGATTTTCGCCAGTTTCTGCTTAGGGCTACATCAACAGCAAACAAACCATAGAGATAGAACTTGAAACTGCTATATTATGTCAAGTTTCAAAGAGGTAGCACAAACCGTGTTTGATTTAGAGTTCCAAATACATGTATCCCTAAAGGAGAAAACAGAGTGAAACCTAAAAATGAAAACGGTTACTGCAAACGAACGGTTTAACCTAGAAGAACGAAATTTGGTGAGCCAAGTGGTTTTGGTGTACTGATCATTACCTGAAAGAATCATCAAGATTGGGTGAAAAAATGTTTGCTGAGATTTCAGGCAACTCGTAGTTTTTTGGAAGCTTGGCAAATCCTTTCCATGAAAGTGATTTTCGCCAACTCTGCTTAGGGCTACATCAACAGCAAACAAACCATAGAGATAGAACTTGAAACATCTTTATTGTGTCAAGGTTCAAAGAGCTAGCCAAACCGTGTTTGATTTAGAGTTCCAAATACATGTATCCCTATAGGAGAAAACAGAGTGAAACGTAAAAATGAAAACGGTACCTGCAAACGAACGGTTTAACCTAGAAGAACGAAATTTGGTGAGCCAATTGGTTTTGGTGTACTGATCATTACCTGAAAGAATCATCAAGATTGAAAGAAAAAATGTTTGCTGAGATTTCAGGCAACTCGTAGTTTTTTGGAAGCTTGGCAACCCCTTTCCATGAAAGTGATTTTCGCCAGTCTCTGCTTAGGGCTACATCAACAGCAAACAAACCATAGAGATAGAACTTGAAACTGCTTTATTGTGTCAAGGTTCAAAAAGCTAGCACAAAATGTGTTTGATTTAGAGTTCCAAATACATGTATCCCTATAGGAGAAAACAGAATGAAACCTAAAAATGAAAACGGTTACTGCAATCGAACAGTTTAACCTAGAAGAACGAAATGTGGTGAGCCAAGTGGTTTTGGTGTACTGATCATTACCTGAAAGAATCATCAAGATTGGGTGAAAAAATGTTTGCTGAGATTTCAGGCAACTCGTAGTTTTTTGGAAGCTTGGCAACCCCTTTCCAATGAAGTGATTTTCGCCAGTCTCTGCTTAGGGCTACATCAACAGCAAACAAACCATAGAGATAAAACTTGAAACTGCTTTATTGTGTCAAGGTTCAAAGAGCTAGCACAAAATGTGTTTGATTTAGAGTTCCAAATACATGTATCCCTATAGGAGAAAACAGAGTGAAACCTAAAAATGAAAACGGTTACTGCAAACGAACGGTTTAACCTAGAAGAAGGAAATTTGGTGAGCCAAGTGGTTTTGGTGTACTGATCATTACCTGAAAGAATCATCAAGATTGGGTGAAAAAATGTTTGCTAAGATTTCAGGCAACTCGTAGTTTTTTGGAAGCTTGGCAACCCCTTTCCATTAAAGTAATTTTCGCCAGTCTCTGCTTAAAGCTACATCAACAGCAAACAAACCATAGAGATAGAACTTGAAACTGCTTTATTGTGTCAAGTTTCAAAGAGCTAGCACAAACCGTGTTTGATTTAGAGTTCCAAATACATGTATCCCTATAGGAGAAAACAGAGTGAAACCTAAAAATGAAAACTGTTACTGCAAACGAACGGTTTAACCTAGAAGAACGAAATTTGGTGAGCCAAGTGGTTTTGGAGTACTGACTATTACCTGAAAGAATCATCAAGATTGGTTGAAAAAATTTTTGCTGAGTTTTCAGGCAACTCGTAGTTTTTTGGAAGCTGGGCAACCCCTTTCCATGAAAGTTATTTTCGCCAGTCTCTGCTTAGGGCTACATCAACAGCAAACGAAGCATAGAGATAGAACTTGAAACTGCTTTTGTGTCAAGTTTCAAAGACCTAGCACAAACCGTGTTTGATTTAGAGTTCCAAATACATGTATCCCTATAGGAGAAAACAGAGTGAAACCTAAAAATGAAAACGGTTACTGCAAACGAACGGTTTAACCTAGAAGAACAAAATTTGGTGAGCCAAGTGGTTTTGGTGTACTGATCATTACCAGAAAGAATCATCAAGATTGGGTGAAAAAATGTTTGCTAAGATTTCAGGCAACTCGTAGTTTTGTGGAAGCATGGCAACTCCTTTCCATGAAAGTGATGTTCGCCAGTCTCTGCTTAGGGCTACATCAACAGCAAAAAAACCATAGAGATAGAACTTGAAACATCTTTATTGTGTCAAGGTTCAAAGAGCTAGCCAAACCGTGTTTTATTTAGAGTTCCAAATACATGTATCCCTATAGGAGAAAACAGAGTGAAACGTAAAAATGAAAACGGTAGCTGCAAACGAACGGTTTAACCTAGAAGAACGAAATTTGGGGAGCCAATTGGTTTTGGTGTACTGATCATTAACTGAAAGAATCATCAAGATTGAAAGAAAAAATGTTTGCTGAGATTTCAGGCAACTCGTAGTTTTTTGGAAGCTTGGCAACCCCTTTCCATGAAAGTGATTTTCGCCAGTCTCTGCTTAGGGCTACATCAACAGCAAACAAACCATAGAGATAGAACTTGAAACTGCTTTCTTGTGTCAAGTTTCAAAAGCTAGCCCAAACTGTGTTTGATTTAGAGTTCCAAATACATGTATCCATATAGGAGAAAACAGAGTGAAACCTAAAAATGAAAACGGTTACTGCAATCGAACAGTTTAACCTAGAAGAACGAAATTTGGTGAGCCAAGTGGTTTTGGTGTACTGATTATTACCTGAAAGAATCATCAAGATTAGGTGAAAAAATGTTTGCTGAGATTTCAGGCAACTCGTAGTTTTTTGGAAGCTTGGCAACCCCTTTCCATGAAAGTGATTTTCGCCAGTCTCTGCTTAGGGCTACATCAACAGCAAACAAACCATAGAGATAGAACTTGAAACTGCTTTCTTGTGTCAAGTTTGAAGAGCTAGCACAAACCGTGTTTGATTTAGAGTTCCAAATACATGTATTCCTATAGGAGAAAACAGAGTGAAACCTAAAAATGAAAACGGTTACTGCAAACGAACGGTTTAACCTAGAAGAACGAAATGTGGTGAGCCAAGTGGTTTTGGTGTACTGATCATTACCTGAAAGAATCATCAAGATTGGGTGAAAAAATGTTTGCTGAGATTTCAGGCAACTCGTAGTTTTTTGGAAGCTTGGCAACCCCTTTCCATGAAAGTGATTTTCGCCAGTCTCTGCTTAGGGCTACATCAACAGCAAACAAAAAAATATACATAGAACATGAAACTGCTTTCTTATGTCAAGTTTCAAAAAGCTAGCAAAAACGGTGTTTTATTTAGAGTTCCAAATACATGTATCCCTATAGGAGAAAACAGAGTGAAACCTAAAAATGAAAACGGTTACTGCAAACGAACGGTTTAACCTAGAAGAACAAAATTTGGTGAGCCAAGTGATTTTGGTGTACTGATCATTACCAGAAAGAATCATCAAGATTGGGTGAAAAAATGTTTGCTAAGATTTCAGGCAACTCGTAGTTTTGTGGAAGCATGGCAACTCATTTCCATGAAAGTGATGTTCGCCAGTCTCTGCTTAGGGCTACATCAACAGCAAAAATCCATAGAGATAGAACTTAAAACATCTTTATTGTGTCAAGGTTCAAAGAGCTAGCACAAACCGTGTTTCATTTAGAGTTCCAAATACATGTATCCCTATAGTAGAAAACAGAGTGAAACGTAAAAATGAAAACGGTACCTGCAAACGAACGGTTTAACCTAGAAGAACGAAATTTGGTGAGCCAATTGGTTTTGGTGTACTGATCATTACCTGAAAGAATCATCAAGATTGAAAGAAAAAATGTTTGCTGAGATTTCAGGCAACTTGTAGTTTTTTGGAAGCTTGGCAACCCCTTTCCATGAAAGTGATTTTCGCCAGTCTCTGCTTAGGGCTACATCAACAGCAAACAAACCATAGAGATAGAACTTGAAACTGCTTTATTGTGTCAAGTTTGAAGAGCTAGCACAAACCGTGTTTGATTTAGAGTTCCAAATACATGTATTCCTATAGGAGAAAACAGAGTTAAACCTAAAAATGAAAACGGTTACTGCAAACGAACGGTTTAACCTGAAGAACGAAATTTGGGAGCCAAGTGGTTTTGGTGTACTGATCATTACCTGAAAGAATCATCAAGATTGGGTGAAAAAATGTTTGCTGTGATTTCAGGCAACTCGTAGTTTTTTGGAAGCTTGGCAACCCCTTTCCATGAAAGTGATTTTCGCCAGTCTCTGCTTAGGGCTACCTCAACAGCAAACAAACCATAGAGATAGAACTTGAAACTGCTTTCCTGTGTCAAGTTTCAAAGAGCTAGCACAAACCGTGTTTGATTTAGAGTTCCAAATACATGTATCTTTATAGGAGAAAACAGAGTGAAACCTAAAAATGAAAACGGTTACTGCAAACGAACGGTTTAACCTAGAAGAATCAAATTTGGTGAGCCAAGTGGTTTTGGTGTACTGATCATTACCTGATAGAATCATCAAGATTGGGTGAAAAAATGTTTGCTGAGATTTCAGGCAACTCGTAGTTTTTTGGAAGCTTGGCAACCCCTTTCCATGAAAGTGATTTTCGCCAGTCTATTTTTAGGGCTACATCAACACCAAACATACCATAGAGATAGAACTTCCAACTGCTTTATTGTGTCAAGTTTCAAAGAGGTAGCACAAACCGTGTTTTATTTAGAGTTCCAAATACATGTATCCCTATAGGAGAAAACAGAGTGAAACCTAAAAATGAAAACGGTTACGGCAAACGAACGGTTTAACCTAGAAGAACGAAATTTGGTGAGCCAAGTGGTTTTGGTGTACTGATCATTACCTGATAGAATCATCAAGATTGGGTGAAAAAATGTTTCCTGAGATTTCAGGCAACTCGTAGTTTTTTGGAAGCTTGGAAACTCCTTTCCATGAAAGTGATTTTCGCCAGTCTCTGCTTAGGGCTACATCAACACCAAACAAACCATAGAGATAGAACTAGAAACTGCTTTATTGTGTCAAGGTTCAAAGAGCTAGCACAAACCGTGTTTGATTTAGAGTTCCAAATACATGTATTCCTATAGGAGAAAACAGAGTTAAACCTAAAAATGAAAACGGTTACTGCAAACGAACGGTTTAACCTAGAAGAACGAAATTTGGGAGCCAAGAGGTTTTGGTGTACTGATCATTACCTGATAGAATCATCAAGATTGGGTGAAAAAATGTTTGCTGAGATTTCAGGCAACTCTTAGTTTTTTGGAAGCTTGGCAACCCTTTTCCATGAAAGTGATTTTCTCCAGTCTCTGCTTAGGGCTACATCAAGAGCAAACAAACCATAGACATAGAACATGAAACTGCTTTCTTATGTCAAGTTTCAAACAGCTAGCAAAAAGCGTGTTTTATTTGGAGTTCCAAATACATCTATCCCTATAGGAGAAAATAGAGTGAAACCTGAAAATGAAAACGGTTACTGCAAACGAACGGTTAAACCTAGAAGAACGAAATTTGGTGAGCCAAGTGGTTTTGGTGTACTGATCGTTAGCTGAAAGAATCATCAAGATTGGGTGAAAAAATATTTGCTGAGATTTCAGGCAACTCGTAGTTTTTTGGAAGCTTGGCAACTCCTTTCCATGAAAGTGATTTTCGCCAGACTCTGCTTAGGACTACATCAACAGCAAACAAACCATAGAGATAGAACTTGAAACATCTTTATTGTGTCAAGGTTCAAAGAACTAGCACAAACCGTGTTTGATTTAGAGTTCCAAATACATGTATCCCTATAGGAGAAAACAGAGTGATACGTAAAAATGAAAACGGTTACTGTAAACGAACGGTTTAACCTAGAATAACGAAACTTGGTGAGCCAAGTGGTTTTGGTGTACTGATCATTACCTGATAGAATCATCAAGATTGGGTGAAAAAATGTTTGCTGAGATTTCCGGCAACTCGTAGTTTTTTGGAAGCTGGGCAACCCCTTTCCATGAAAGTGATTTTCGCCAGTCTCTGCTTAGGGCTACATCAACAGCAAACGAAGCATAGAGATAGAACTTCAAACTGATGTTGTGTCAAGGTTCAAAGAGCTAGCCAAACCGTGTTTTATTTAGAGTTCCAAATACATGTATCCCTATAGGAGAAAACAGAGTGAAATGTAAAAATGAAAACGGTAGTTGCAAACGAACGGTTTAACCTAGAAGAACGAAATTTGGTGAGCCAATTGGTTTTGGTGTACTGATCATTATCTGAAATAATCATCAAGATTGAAAAAAAAAATGTTTGCTGAGATTTCAGGCAACTCGTAGTTTTTTGGAAGCTTGGAAACCCCTTTCCATGAAAGTGATTTTCGCCAGTCTCTGCTTAGGGCTACATCAACAGCAAACAAACCATAGAGATAGAACTTGAAACTGCTTTATTGTGTCAAGGTTCAAAGAGCTAGCACAAACCGTGTTTGATTTAGAGTTCCAAATACATGTATCCCTATAGGAGAAAACAGAGTGAAACCTAAAAATGAAAACGGTTACTGCAAACGAACGGTTTAACCTAGAAGAACGAAATGTGGTGAGCCAAGTGGTTTTGGTGTACTGATCATTACCTGAAAGAATCATCAGGATTGGGTGAAAAAATATATGCTGAGATTACAGGAAACTCGTAGTTTTTTGGAAGCTTGGCAACCCCTTTCCATGAAAGTGAGTTTCGCCAGTCTCTGCTTAGGGCTACATCAACAGCAAACAAACCATAGAGTTAGAAATTGAAACTGCTTTCTTATGTCAAGTTTGAAGAGCTAGCACAAACCGTGTTTGATTTAGAGTTCCAAATACATGTATTCCTATAGGAGAAAACAGAGTTAAACCTAAAAATGAAAACGGTTACTGCAAACGAACAGTTTAACCTAGAAGAACGAAATTTGGGAGCCAAGTGGTTTTGGTGAACTGATCATTACCTGAAAGAATCATCAAGATTGGGTGAAAAAATGTTTGCTGAGTTTTCAGGCAACTCGTAGTTTTTTGGAAGCTTGGCAACCCCTTTCCATGAAAGTGATTTTCGCCAGTCTCTGCTTAGGGCTACATCAACAGCAAACGAAGCATAGAGATAGAACTGGAAACTGCTATTGTGTCAAGTTTCAAAGACCTAGCACAAACCGTGTTTGATTTAGAGTTCCAAATACATGTATCCCTATAGGAGAAAACAGAGTGAAACCTAAAAATGAAAACGGTTACTGCAAATGAACGGTTTAACCTAGAAGAACAAAATTTGGTGAGCCAAGTGGTTTTGGTGTACTGATCATTACCAGAAAGAATCATCAAGATTGGGTGAAAAAATGTTTGCTATGATTTCAGGCAACTCGTAGTTTTGTGGAAGCATGGCAACTCCTTTCCATGAAAGTGATGTTCACCAGTCTCTGCTTAGGGCTACATCAACAGCAAAAAAACCATAGAGATAGAACTTGAAACATCTTTATTGTGTCAAGGTTCAAAGAGCTAGCCAAACCGTGTTTTATTTAGAGTTCCAAATACATGTATCCCTATAGGAGAAAACAGAGTGAAACGTAAAAATGAAAACGGTAGCTGCAAACGAACGGTTTAACCTAGAAGAACGAAATTTGGGGAGCCAATTGGTTTTGGTGTACTGATCATTAACTGAAAGAATCATCAAGATTGAAAGAAAAAATGTTTGCTGAGATTTCAGGCAACTCGTAGTTTTTTGGAAGCTTGGCAACCCCTTTCCATGAAAGTGATTTTCGCCAGTCTCTGCTTAGGGCTACATCAACAGCAAACAAACCATAGAGATATAACTTGAAACTGCTATATTATGTCAAGTTTCAAAAAGGTAGCACAAACCGTGTTTGATTTAGAGTTCCAAATACATGTATCCATATAGGAGAAAACAGAGTGAAACCTAAAAATGAAAACGGTTACGGCAAACGAACGGTTTAACCTACAAGAACGAAATTTGGTGAGCCAAGTGGTTTTGGTGTACTGATCATTACCTGAAAGAATCATCAAGATTGGGTTGAAAAAATGTTTGCTGAGATTTCAGGCAACTCGTAGTTTTTTGGAAGCTTGGCAACTCCTTTCCATGAAAGTGATTTTCGCCAGTCTCTGCTTAGGGCTACATCAACAGCAAACAAACCATAGAGATAGAACTTGAAACTGCTTTCTTGTGTCAAGTTTGAAGAGCTAGCACAAACCGTGTTTGATTTAGAGTTCCAAATATATGTATCCCTATAGGAGAAAACAGAATGAAACCTAAAAATGAAAACGGTTACTGCAAACGAACGGTTTAACCTAGAAGAACAAAATTTGGTGAGCCAAGTGGTTTTGGTGTACTGATCATTACCAGAAAGAATCATCAAGAATGGGTGAAAAAATGTTTGCTAAGATTTCAGGCAACTCGTAGTTTTGTGGAAGCATGGCAACTCCTTTCCATGAAAGTGATGTTCGCCAGTCTCTGCTTAGGGCTACATCAACACAAAAAAACCATGGAGATAGAATTTAAATCATCTTTATTGTGTCAAGGTTCAAAGAGCTAGCACAAACCGTGTTTCATTTAGAGTTCCAAATATATGTATCCCTATAGTAGAAAACAGAGTGAAACGTAAAAATGAAAACGGTACCTGCAAACGAACGGTTTAACCTAGAAGAACGAAATTTGGTGAGCCAATTGGTTTTGGTGTACTGATCATTACCTGAAAGAATCATCAAGATTGAAAGAAAAAATGTTTGCTGAGATTTCAGGCAACTCGTAGTTTTTTGGAAGCTTGGCAACCCCTTTTTATGAAAGTGATTTTCGCCAGTCTCTGCTTAGGGCTACATCAACAGCAAACAAACCATAGAGATAGAACTTGAAACTGCTTTATTGTGTCAAGGTTCAAAGAGCTAGCACAAACTGTGTTTGATTTAGAGTTCCAAATAAATGTATCCCTATAGGAGAAAACAGAGTGAAACCTAAAAATGAAAACGGTTACTGCAATCGAACAGTTTAACCTAGAAGAAAGAAATGTGGTGAGCCAAGTGGTTTTGGTGTACTGATCATTACCTGAAAGAATCTTCAAGATTGGGTGAGAAAATGTTTGCTGAGATTTCAGGCAACTCGTAGTTTTTTGGAAGCTTGGCAACCCCTTTCCATGAAAGTGATTTTCGCCAGTCTCTGCTTAGGGCTACATCAACAGCAAACAAACCATAGAGATAGAACTTGAAACTGCTTTCTTGTGTCAAGTTTCAAAGAGCTAGCACAAACAGTGTTTGATTTATTGTTCCAAATACATGTATCTTTATAGGAGAAAACAGAGTGAAACCTAAAAATGAAAATGGTTACTTCAAACGAACGGTTTAACCTAGAAGAAGGAAATTTGGTGAGCCAAGTGGTTTTGGTGTACTGATCATTACCTGATAGAATCATCAAGATTGGGTGAAAAAATGTTTGCTGAGATTTCAGGCAACTCGTAGTTTTTTGGAAGCTTGGCAACCCCTTTCCATGAAAGTGATTTTCGCCAGTCTCTGCTTAGGGCTACATCAACAGCAAACAAACCATAGAGATAGAACTTTAAACTGCTTTCTTGTGTCAAGTTTCAAAGAGCTAGCACAAACCGTGTTTGATTTAGAGTTCCGAATACATGTATCCCTATAGGAGAAAACAGAGTGAAACCTAAAAATGAAAACGGTTACTGCAAATGAACGGTTTAACCTAGAAGAACGAAATTTGGTGAGCCAAGTGGTTTTGGTGTACTGATTATTACCTGAAAGAATCATCAAGATTGGGTGAAAAAATGTTTGCTGAGATTTCAGGCAACTCGTAGTTTTTTGGAAGCTTGGCAACCCCTTTCCATGAAAGTGATTTTCGCCAGTCTCTGCTTAGGGCTACATCAACAGCAAACAAACCATGGAGATAGAACTTGAAACTGCTATATTATGTCAAGTTCAAAAGAGGTAGCACGAACTGTGTTTTATTTAGAGTTCCAAATACATGTATTCCCTACAGGAGAAAACAGAGTGAAACCTAAAAATGAAAACGGTTACTGCAAACGAACGGTTTAACCTAGAAGAACGAAATTTGGTGAGCCAAGTGGTTTTGGTGTACTAATCATTACCTGAAAGAATCATCAAGATTGGGTGAAAAAATATTTGCTGAGATTTCAGGAAACTCGTAGTTTTTTGGAAGCTTGGCAACCCCTTTCCATGAAAGTGATTTTCGCCAGTCTCTGCTTAGGGCTACATCAACAGCAAACAAACCATAGAGATAGAACGTGAAACTGCTTTCTTGTGTCAAGTTTGAAGAGCTAGCACAAACCGTGTTTGATTTAGAGTTCCAAATACATGTATTCCTATAGGAGAAAACAGAGTTAAAACTAAAAATGAAAACGGTTACTGCAAACGAACGGTTTAACCTAGAAGAACGAAATTTGGGAGCCAAGTGGTTTTGGTGTACTGATCATTACCTGAAAGAATCATCAAGATTGGGTGAAAAAATGTTTGCTGAGATTTCAGGCAACTCGTAGTTTTTTGGAAGCTTGGCAACCCCTTTCCATGAAAGTGATTTTCGCCAGTCTCTGCTTAGGGCTACATCAACAGCAAACAAACCATAGAGATAGAACTTGAAACTGCATTATTGTGTCAAGTTTCAAAGAGCTAGCACAAACCGTGTTTGATTTAGAGTTCCAAATACATGTATCCCTATAAGAGAAAACAGATTGAAACCTAAAAATGAAAACGGTTACTGCAAACGAACGGTTTAACCTAGAAGAACGAAATTTTTTGAGCCAAGTGGTTTTGGTGCACTGATCATTACCTGAAAGAATCATCAAGATTGGGTGAAAAAATGTTTGCTGTGATTTCAGGCAACTCGTAGTTTTTTGGAAGCTTGGCAACTCCTTTCCATGAAAGTGATTTTCGCCAGTCTCTGCTTAGGGCTACATCAACAGCAAACAAACCATAGAGATAGAACTTGAAACTGCTTTCTTGTGTCAAGTTTGAAGAGCTAGCACAAACCGTGTTTGATTTAGAGTTCCAAATACATGTATTCCTATAGGAGAAAACAGAGTTAAACCTAAAAATGAAAACGGTTACTGCAAACGAACGGTTTAACCTAGAAGAACGAAATTTGGGAGCCAAGTGGTTTTGGTGTACTGATCATTACCTGAAAGAATCATCAAGATTGGGTGAAAAAATGTTTGCTGAGATTTCAGGCAACTCGTAGTTTTTTGGAAGCTTGGCAACCCCTTTCCATGAAAGTGATTTTCGCCAGTCTCTGCTTAGGGCTACATCAACAGCAAACAAACCATAGACAGAGAAAATGAAACTGCTTTCTTATGTCAAGTTTCAAACAGCTAGCAAAAACCGTGTTTTATTTAGAGTTCCAAATACATGTATCCCTATAGGAGAAAAAAGAGTGAAACCTAAAAATGAAAACGGTTACTGCAAACGAACGGTTTAACCTAGAAGAACGAAATTTGGTGAGCCAAGTGGTTTTGATGTACTGATCATTACCTGAAAGAATCATCAAGATTGGGTTAAAAAATGTTAGCTGAGATTTCAGGCAACTCGTAGTTTTTTGGAAGCTTGGCAACCCCTTTCCATGAAAGTGATTTTCGCCAGTCTCTGCTTAGGGCTACATCAACAGCAAACAAAGCATAGAGATAGAACTTGAAACTGCTTTCTTGTGTCAAGTTTAAAAGAGCTACCACAAACCGTGTTTGATTTAGAGTTCCAAATACATGTATCCCTATAGGAGAAAACAGAGTGAAACCTAAAAATGAAAACGTTTACTGCAAACGAACGGTTTAACCTAGAAGAACAAAATTTGGTGAGCCAAGTGGTTTTGGTGTACTGATCATTACCAGAAAGAATCATCAAGATTGGGTGAAAAAATGTTCGCTAATATTTCAGGCAACTCGTAGTTTTGTGGAAGCATGGCAACCCCTTTCCATGAAAGTGATTTTCGCCAGTGTGTGCTTAGGGCTACATCAACAGCAAAAAAACCATAGAGATAGAACTTGAAACATCTTTATTGTGTCAAGGTTCAAAGAGCTAGCCAAACCGTGTTTTATTTAGAGTTCCAAATACATGTATCCCTATAGGAGAAAACAGAGTGAAACGTAAAAATGAAAACGGTACCTGCAAACGAACGGTTTAACCTAGAAGAACGAAATTTGGTGAGCCAATTGGTTTTGGTGTACTGATCATTACCTGAAAGAATCATCAAGATTGAAAGAAAAAATGTTTGCTGAGATTTCAGGCAACTCGTAGTTTTTTGGAAGCTTGGCAACCCCTTTTTATGAAAGTGATTTTCGCCAGTCTCTGCTTAGGGCTACATCAACAGCAAACAAACCATAGAGATAGAACTTGAAACTGCTTTATTGTGTCAAGGTTCATTGAGCTAGCACAAAATGTGTTTGATTTAGAGTTCCAAATACATGTATCCCTATAGAAGAAAACAGACTGAAACCTAAAAATGAAAACGGTTACTGCAATCGAACAGTTTAACCTAGAACAACGAAATGTGGTGAGCCAAGTGGTTTTGGAGTACTGACTATTACCTGAAAGAATCATCAAGATTGGGTGAAAAAATGTTTGCTGAGTTTTCAGGCAACTCGTAGTTTTTTGGAAGCTTTGCAACCCCTTTCCATGAAAGTGATTTTCGCCAGTCTCTGCTTAGGCCTACATCAACAACAAACGAAGCATAGAGATAGAACTTGAAACTGGTTTTGTGTCAAGTTTCAAAAAGCTAGCACAAACCGTGTTTGATTTAGATTTCCAAATACATATATCCCTATAGGAGAAAACAGAGTGAAACCTTAAAAATGAAAACGGTTACTGCAAACGAACGGTTTAACCTAGAAAAACGAAATTTGGTGAGCCAAGTGGTTTTGGTGTACTGATCATTACCTGAAAGAATCATCAAGATTGGGTGAAAAAATGTTTGCTGAGATTTCAGGCAACTCGTAGTTTTTTGGAAGCTTGGCAACTCCTTTCCATGAAAGTGATTTTCGCCAGTCTCTGCTTAGGACTACATAAACAACAAACAAACCATAGAGATAGAACTTGAAACATCTTTAAGGTGTCAAGGTTCAAAGAACTAGCACAAACCGTGTTTGATTTAGAGTTCCAAATACATGTATCCCTATAGGAGAAAACAGAATGATACGTAAAAATGAAAACGTTTACTGCAAACGAACGGTTTAACCTAGAAAAACGAAATTTGGTGAGCCAAGTGGTTTTGGTGTACTGATCATTACCTGATAGAATCATCAAGATTGGGTGAAAAAATGTTTGCTGAGATTTCAGGCAACTCGTAGTTTTTTGGAAGCTTGGCAACCCCTTTCCATGAAAGTGATTTTCGCCAGTCTCTGCTTAGGGCTACATCAACAGCAAAAAAACCATAGAGGTAGAACTTGAAACTGCTTTATTGTGTCAAGGTTCAAAGAGCTAGCACAAACCGTGTTTGATTTAGAGTTCCAAATACATGTATCCCTATAGGAGAAAACAGAGTGAAACCTAAAAATGAAAACGGTTACTGCAAACGAACGGTTTAACCTAGAAGAACGAAATTTGGTGAGCCAAGTGGTTTTGGAGTACTGACTATTACCTGAAAGAATTATCAAGATTGGGTGAAAAAATGTTTGCTGAGTTTTCAGGCAACTCGTAGTTTTTTGGAAGCTTTGCAACCCCTTTCCATGAAAGTGATTTTCGCCAGTCTCTGCTTAGGGCTACATCAACAGCAAACGAAGCATAGAGATAGAACTTGAAACTGGTTTTGTGTCAAGTTTCAAAGAGCTAGCACAAACCGTGTTTGATTTAGAGTTCCAAATACATATATCCCTATAGGAGAAAACAGAGTGAAACCTAAAGATGAAAACGGTTACTGCAAACGAACGGTTTAACCTAGAAGAACGAAATTTTTAGAGCCAAGTGGTTTTGGTGTACTGATCATTACCTGAAAGAATCATAAAGATTGGGTGAAAAAATGTTTGCTGAGTTTTCAGGCAACTCGTAGTTTTTTGGAAGCTTTGCAACCCCTTTCCATGAAAGTGATTTTCGCCAGTCTCTGCTTAGGGCTACATCAACAGCAAACGAAGCATAGAGATAGAACTTGAAACTGGTTTTGTGTCAAGTTTCAAAGAGCTAGCACAAACCGTGTTTGATTTAGAGTTCCAAATACATATATCCCTATAGGAGAAAACAGAGTGAAACCTAAAGATGAAAACGGTTACTGCAAACGAACGGTTTAACCTAGAAGAACGAAATTTTTAGAGCCAAGTGGTTTTGGTGTACTGATCATTACCTGAAAGAATCATCAAGATTGGGTGAAAAAATGTTTGCTGTGATTTCAGGCAACTCGTAGTTTTTTGGAAGCTTGGCAACCCCTTTCCATGAAAGTGATTTTCGCCAGTCTCTGCTTAGGGCTACATCAACAGCAAACAAACCATAGAGATAGAACTTGAAACTGCTTACTTGTGTCAAGTTTCAAAGAGCTAGCACAAACCATGTTTGATTTAGAGTTCCAAATACATGTATTCCTATAGGAGATAACAGAGTGAAACCTAAAAATGAAAACTGTTACTGCAAACGAACGGTTTAACCTAGAAGAATGAAATTTGGTGAGCCAAGTGGTTTTGGAGTACTGACTATTACCTGAAAGAATAATCAAGATTGGGTGAAAAAATGTTAGCTGAGATTTCAGGCAACTCATAGTTTTTTGGAAGCTGGGCAACCCCTTTCCATGAAAGTGATTTTCGCCAGTCTCTGCTTAGGGCTACATCAACAGCAAACGAAGCATAGAGATAGAACTTGAAACTGCTTTTGTATCAAGTTTCAAAGAGCTAGCACAAACCGTGTTTGATTTAGAGTTCCAAATACATATATCCCTATAGGAGAAAACAGAGTGAAACCTAAAAATGAAAACGGTTACTGCAAACGAACGGTTTAACCTAGAAGAACGAAATTTGGTGAACCAAGTGGTTTTGTTGTACTGATCATTACCTGAAAGAATCATCAAGATTGGGTGAAAAAATGTTTGCTGAGATTTCAGGCAACTCGTAGTTTTTTGGAAGCTTGGCAACTCTTTTCCATGAAAGTGATTTTCGCCAGTCTCTGCTTAGGGCTACATCAACAGCAAACAAACCATAGAGATAGAACTTGAAACATCTTTATGGTGTCAAGGTTCAAAGAACTAGCACAAACCGTGTTTGATTTAGAGTTCCAAATACATGTATCCCTATAGGAGAAAACAGAATGATACGTAAAAATGAAAACGGTTACTGCAAACGAACGGTTTAACCTAGAAAAACGAAATTTGGTGAGCCAAGTGGTTTTGGTGTACTGATCATTACCTGATAGAATCATCAAGATTGGGTGAAAAAATGTTTGCTGAGATTTCAGGCAACTCGTAGTTTTTTGGAAGCTTGGCAACCCCTTTCCATGAAAGTGATTTTCGCCAGTCTCTGCTTAGGGCTACATCAACAGCAAAAAAACCATAGAGGTAGAACTTGAAACTGCTTTATTGTGTCAAGGTTCAAAGAGCTAGCACAAACCGTGTTTGATTTAGAGTTCCAAATACATGTATCCCTATAGGAGAAAACAGAGTGAAACCTAAAAATGAAAACGGTTACTGCAAACGAACGGTTTAACCTAGAAGAACGAAATTTGGTGAGCCAAGTGGTTTTGGAGTACTGACTATTACCTGAAAGAATCATCAAGATTGGGTGAAAAAATGTTTGCTGAGTTTTCAGGCAACTCGTAGTTTTTTGGAAGCTTTGCAACCCCTTTCCATGAAAGTGATTTTCGCCAGTCTCTGCTTAGGGCTACATCAACAGCAAACGAAGCATAGAGATAGAACTTGAAACTGGTTTTGTGTCAAGTTTCAAAGAGCTAGCACAAACCGTGTTTGATTTAGAGTTCCAAATACATATATCCCTATAGGAGAAAACAGAGTGAAACCTAAAAATGAAAACGGTTACTGCAAACGAACGGTTTAACCTAGAAGAACGAAATTTTTAGAGCCAAGTGGTTTTGGTGTACTGATCATTACCTGAAAGAATCATCAAGATTGGGTGAAAAAATGTTTGCTGTGATTTCAGGCAACTCGTAGTTTTTTGGAAGCTTGGCAACCCCTTTCCATGAAAGTGATTTTCGCCAGTCTCTGCTTAGGGCTACATCAACAGCAAACAAACCATAGAGATAGAACTTGAAACTGCTTACTTGTGTCAAGTTTCAAAGAGCTAGCACAAACCATGTTTGATTTAGAGTTCCAAATACATGTTTTCCTATAGGAGATAACAGAGTGAAACCTAAAAATGAAAACTGTTACTGCAAACGAACGTTTTAACCTAGAATAACGAAATTTGGTGAGCCAAGTGGTTTTGGTGTACTGATCATTACCTGAAAGAATCATCAAGATTGGGTGAAAAAATGTTTGCTGAGATTTCAGGCAACTCGTAGTTTTTTGGAAGCTTGGCAACCCCTTTCCATGAAAGTGATTTTCGCCAGACTCTGCTTAGGGCTACATCAACAGCAAACAAACCATAGAGATAGAACTTGAAACTGCTTTATTGTGTCAAGTTTCAAAGAGCTAGCAAAAACCGTGTTTGATTTACAGTTCCAAATACATGTATCCCTATAGGAGAAAACAGAGTGAAACCTAAAAATGAAAACGGTTACTGCAAACGAACGGTTTAACTTAGAAGAATGAAACTTGGTGAGCCAAGTGGTTTTGGTATACTGATCATTACCTGAAAGAATCATCAAGATTGGGTGAAAAAATGTTTGCTGAGATTTCAGGCAACTCGTAGTTTTTTGGAAGCTTGGCAACCCCTTTCCATGAAAGTGATTTTCGCCAGTCTCTGCTTAGGGCTACATCAACAGCAAAAAAACCATAGAGGTAGAACTTGAAACTGCTTTATTGTGTCAAGGTTCAAAGAGCTAGCACAAACCGTGTTTGATTTAGAGTTCCAAATACATGTATCCCTATAGGAGATAACAGAGTGAAACCTAAAAATGAAAACGGTTACTGCAAACGAACGGTTTAACCTACAAGAACGAAATTTGGTGAGCCAAGTGGTTTTGGAGTACTGACTATTACCTGAAAGAATCATCAAGATTGGGTGAAAAAATGTTTGCTGAGTTTTCAGGCAACTCGTAGTTTTTTGGAAGCTTTGCAACCCCTTTCCATGAAAGTGATTTTCGCCAGTCTCTGCTTAGGGCTACATCAACAGCAAACGAAGCATAGAGATAGAACTTGAAACTGGTTTTGTGTCAAGTTTCAAAGAGCTAGCACAAACCGTGTTTGATTTAGAGTTCCAAATACATATATCCCTATAGGAGAAAACAGAGTGAAACCTAAAAATGAAAACGGTTACTGCAAACGAACGGTTTAACCTAGAAGAACGAAATTTTTAGAGCCAAGTGGTTTTGGTGTACTGATCATTACCTGAAAGAATCATCAAGATTGGGTGAAAAAATGTTTGCTGTGATTTCAGGCAACTCGTAGTTTTTTGGAAGCTTGGCAACCCCTTTCCATGAAAGTGATTTTCGCCAGTCTCTGCTTAGGGCTACATCAACAGCAAACAAACCATAGAGATAGAACTTGAAACTGCTTACTTGTGTCAAGTTTCAAAGAGCTAGCACAAACCATGTTTGATTTAGAGTTCCAAATACATGTATTCCTATAGGAGATAACAGAGTGAAACCTAAAAATGAAAACTGTTACTGCAAACGAACGGTTTAACCTAGAAGAATGAAATTTGGTGAGCCAAGTGGTTTTGGAGTACTGACTATTACCTGAAAGAATAATCAAGATTGGGTGAAAAAATGTTAGCTGAGATTTCAGGCAACTCGTAGTTTTTTGGAAGCTGGGCAACCCCTTTCCATGAAAGTGATTTTCGCCAGTCTCTGCTTAGGGCTACATCAACAGCAAACGAAGCATAGAGATAGAACTTGAAACTGCTTTTGTATCAAGTTTCAAAGAGCTAGCACAAACCGTGTTTGATTTAGAGTTCCAAATACATATATCCCTATAGGAGAAAACAGAGTGAAACCTAAAAATGAAAACGGTTACTGCAAACGAACGGTTTAACCTAGAAGAACGAAATTTGGTGAACCAAGTGGTTTTGGTGTACTGATCATTACCTGAAAGAATCATCAAGATTGGGTGAAAAAATGTTTGCTGAGATTTCAGGCAACTCGTAGTTTTTTGGAAGCTTGGCAACTCTTTTCCATGAAAGTGATTTTCGCCAGTCTCTGCTTAGGGCTACATCAACAGCAAACAAACCATAGAGATAGAACTTGAAACATCTTTATGGTGTCAAGGTTCAAAGAACTAGCACAAACCGTGTTTGATTTAGAGTTCCAAATACATGTATCCCTATAGGAGAAAACAGAATGATACGTAAAAATGAAAACGGTTACTGCAAACGAACGGTTTAACCTAGAAAAACGAAATTTGGTGAGCCAAGTGGTTTTGGTGTACTGATCATTACCTGATAGAATCATCAAGATTGGGTGAAAAAATGTTTGCTGAGATTTCAGGCAACTCGTAGTTTTTTGGAAGCTTGGCAACCCCTTTCCATGAAAGTGATTTTCGCCAGTCTCTGCTTAGGGCTACATCAACAGCAAAAAAACCATAGAGGTAGAACTTGAAACTGCTTTATTGTGTCAAGGTTCAAAGAGCTAGCACAAACCGTGTTTGATTTAGAGTTCCAAATACATGTATCCCTATAGGAGAAAACAGAGTGAAACCTAAAAATGAAAACGGTTACTGCAAACGAACGGTTTAACCTAGAAGAACGAAATTTGGTGAGCCAAGTGGTTTTGGAGTACTGACTATTACCTGAAAGAATCATCAAGATTGGGTGAAAAAATGTTTGCTGAGTTTTCAGGCAACTCGTAGTTTTTTGGAAGCTTTGCAACCCCTTTCCATGAAAGTGATTTTCGCCAGTCTCTGCTTAGGGCTACATCAACAGCAAACGAAGCATAGAGATAGAACTTGAAACTGGTTTTGTGTCAAGTTTCAAAGAGCTAGCACAAACCGTGTTTGATTTTGAGTTCCAAATACATATATCCCTATAGGAGAAAACAGAGTGAAACCTAAAAATGAAAACGGTTACTGCAAACGAACGGTTTAACCTAGAAGAACGAAATTTTTAGAGCCAAGTGGTTTTGGTGTACTGATCATTACCTGAAAGAATCATCAAGATTGGGTGAAAAAATGTTTGCTGTGATTTCAGGCAACTCGTAGTTTTTTGGAAGCTTGGCAACCCCTTTCCATGAAAGTGATTTTCGCCAGTCTCTGCTTAGGGCTACATCAACAGCAAACAAACCATAGAGATAGAACTTGAAACTGCTTACTTGTGTCAAGTTTCAAAGAGCTAGCACAAACCATGTTTGATTTAGAGTTCCAAATACATGTATTCCTATAGGAGATAACAGAGTGAAACCTAAAAATGAAAACTGTTACTGCAAACGAACGGTTTAACCTAGAAGAATGAAATTTGGTGAGCCAAGTGGTTTTGGAGTACTGACTATTACCTGAAAGAATAATCAAGATTGGGTGAAAAAATGTTAGCTGAGATTTCAGGCAACTCGTAGTTTTTTGGAAGCTGGGCAACCCCTTTCCATGAAAGTGATTTTCGCCAGTCTCTGCTTAGGGCTACATCAACAGCAAACGAAGCATAGAGATAGAACTTGAAACTGCTTTTGTATCAAGTTTCAAAGAGCTAGCACAAACCGTGTTTGATTTAGAGTTCCAAATACATATATCCCTATAGGAGAAAACAGAGTGAAACCTAAAAATGAAAACGGTTACTGCAAACGAACGGTTTAACCTAGAAGAACGAAATTTGGTGAACCAAGTGGTTTTGGTGTACTGATCATTACCTGAAAGAATCATCAAGATTGGGTGAAAAAATGTTTGCTGAGATTTCAGGCAACTCGTAGTTTTTGGAAGCTTGGCAACTCTTTTCCATGAAAGTGATTTTCGCCAGTCTCTGCTTAGGGCTACATCAACAGCAAACAAACCATAGAGATAGAACTTGAAACATCTTTATGGTGTCAAGGTTCAAAGAACTAGCACAAACCGTGTTTGATTTAGAGTTCCAAATACATGTATCCCTATAGGAGAAAACAGAATGATACGTAAAAATGAAAACGGTTACTGCAAACGAACGGTTTAACCTAGAAAAACGAAATTTGGTGAGCCAAGTGGTTTTGGTGTACTGATCATTACCTGATAGAATCATCAAGATTGGGTGAAAAAAATGTTGCTGAGATTTCAGGCAACTCGTAGTTTTTTGGAAGCTTGGCAACCCCTTTCCATGTAAGTGATTTTCGCCAGTCTCTGCTTAGGGCTACATCAACAGCAAAAAACCATAGAGGTAGAAAACTTGAAACTGCTTTATTGTGTCAAGGTTCAAAGAGCTAGCACAAACCGTGTTTGATTTAGAGTTCTAAATACATGTATCCCTATAGGAGAAAACAGAGTGAAACCTAAAAATGAAAACGGTTACTGCAAACGAACGTTTTAACCTAGAATAACGAAATTTGGGAGCCAAGTGGTTTTGGTGTACTGATCATTACCTGAAAGAATCATCAAGATTGGGTGAAAAAATGTTTGCTGAGATTTCAGGCAACTCGTAGTTTTTTGGAAGCTTGGCAACCCCTTTCCATGAAAGTGATTTTCGCCAGTCTCTGCTTAGGGCTACATCAAGAGCAAACAAACCATAGACATAGAACATGAAACTGCTTCCTTATGTCAAGTTTCAAACAGCTAGCAAAAACCGTGTTTTATTTAGAGTTCCAAAATACATGTATCCCTATAGGAGAAAACAGAGTGAAACCTAAAATGAAAACGGTTACTGCAAACGAACGGTTTAACCTAGAAGAACGAAATTTGGTGAGCCAAGTGGTTTTGGTGTACTGATCATTACCAGAAAGAATCATCAAGATTGGGTGAAAAAATGTTTGCTAAGATTTCAGGCAACTCGTAGTTTTGTGGAAGCATGGCAACTCCTTTCCATGAAAGTGATGTTCGCCAGTCTCTGCTTAGGGCTACATCAACAGCAAAAAAACCATAGAGATAGAACTTGAAACATCTTTATTGTGTCAAGGTTCAAAGAGCTAGCCAAACCGTGTTTTATTTAGAGTTCCAAATACATGTATCCCTATAGGAGAAAACAGAGTGAAACGTAAAAATGAAAACGGTTTCTGCAAACGAACAGTTTAACCTAGAAGAACGAAATTTGGTGAGCCAATTGGTTTTGGTGTACTGATCATTACCTGAAAAAATCATCAAGATTGAAAGAAAAAATGTTTGCTGAGATTTCAGGCAACTCGTAGTTTTTTGGAAGCTTGGCAACCCTTTCCATGAAAGTGATTTTCGCCAGTCTTTGCTTTGGGCTACATCAACAGCAAACAAACCATAGAGATAGAACTTGAAACTGCTTTCTTGTGTCAAGTTTCAAAGAGCTAGCACAAACCGTGTTTGATTTAGAGTTCTAAATACATGTATCCCTATAGGAGAAAACAGAGTGAAACTAAAAATGAAAACGGTTACTGCAAACGAACGTTTTAACCTAGAATAACGAAATTTGGTGAGCCAAGTGGTTTTGGTGTACTGATCATTACCTGAAAGAATCATCAAGATTGGGTGAAAAAATGTTTGCTGAGATTTCAGGCAACTCGTAGTTTTTTGGAAGCTTGGCAACCCCTTTCCATGAAAGTGATTTTCGCCAGACTCTGCTTAGGGCTACATCAACAGCAAAAAAACCATAGAGATAGAACTTGAAACTGCTTTATTGTGTCAAGTTTCAAAGAGCTAGCAAAAACCGTGTTTGATTTACAGTTCCAAATACATGTATCCCTATAGGAGAAAACAGAGTGAAACCTAAAAATGAAAACGGTTACTGCAAACGAACGGTTTAACTTAGAAGAATGAAACTTGGTGAGCCAAGTGGTTTTGGTATACTGATCATTACCTGAAAGAATGATCAAGATTGGGTGAAAAAATGTTTGCTGAGATTTCAGGCAACTCGTAGTTTTTTGGAAGCTTGGCAACCCCTTTCCATGAAAGTGATTTTCCGCCAGTCTCTGCTTAGGGCTACATCAACAGCAAACAAACCATAGAGATAGAACTTGAAACTGCTTTCTTGTTTCAAGTTTCAAAGAGCTAGCACAAACCGTGTTTGATTTAGAGTTCAAAATACATGTATCTTTATAGGAGAAAACAGAGTGAAACCTAAAAATGAAAACGGTTACTGCAAACGAACGGTTTAACCTAGAAGAAGGAAATTTAGTGAGCCAAGTGGTTTTGGTGTACTGATCATTACCTGAAAGAATGATCAAGATTGGGTGAAAAAATGTTTGCTGAGATTTCAGGCAACTCGTAGTTTTTTGGAAGCTTGGCAACCCCTTTCCATGAAAGTGATTTTCGCCAGTCTCTGCTTAGGGCTACATCAACAGCAAACAAACCATAGATATAGAACTTGAAACTGCTATATTATGTCAGTTTCAAAGAGGTAGCACAAACCGTGTTTGATTTAGAGTTCCAAATACGTGTATCCCTACAGGAGAAAACAGATGAAACCTTAAAAATGTAAACGGTTACTGCAAACGAACGGTTTAACCTAGAAGAACGAAATTTGGTGAGCCAAGTGGTTTTGGTGTACTGATCGTTATCTGAAAGAATCAGCAAGATTGGGTGAAAAAATATTTGCTGAGATTTCAGGCAACTCGTAGTTTTTTGGAAGCTTGGTAACTCCTTTCCATGAAAGTGATTTTCGCCAGTCTCTGCTTAGGGCTACATCAACAGCAAACAAACCATAGAGAGAGAACTTGAAACATCTTTATTTTTTCAAGGTTCAAAGAACTAGCACAAACCGTGTTTGATTTAGAGTTCCAAATACATGTATCCCTATAGGAGAAAACAGAGTGATACGTAAAAATGAAAACGGTTACTGCAAACGAACGGTTTAACCTAGAAGAACGAAATGTGGTGAGCCAAGTGGTTTTGGTGTACTGATCATTACCTGAAAGAATCATCAAGATTGGGTGAAAAAATGTTTGCTGAGATTTCAGGCAACTCGTAGTTTTTTGGAAGCTTGGCAACTCCTTTCCATGAAAGTGATTTTCGCCAGTCTCTGCTTAGGACTACATAAACAACAAACAAACCATAGAGATAGAACTTGAAACATCTTTATGGTGTCAAGGTTCAAAGACCTAGCACAAACCGTGTTTGATTTAGAGTTCCAAATACATGTATCCCTATAGGAGAAAACAGAATGATACGTAAAAATGAAAACGGTTACTGCAAACGAACGGTTTAACCTAGAAAAACGAAATTTGGTGAGCCAAGTGGTTTTGGTGTACTGATCATTACCTGATAGAATCATCAAGATTGGGTGAAAAAATGTTTGCTGAGATTTCAGGCAACTCGTAGTTTTTTGGAAGCTTGGCAACCCCTTTCCATGAAAGTGATTTTCGCCAGTCTCTGCTTAGGGCTACATCAACAGCAAAAAAACCATAGAGTTAGAACTTGAAACTGCTTTATTGTGTCAAGGTTCAAAGAGCTAGCACAAACCGTGTTTGATTTAGAGTTCCAAATACATGTATCCCTATAGGAGAAAACAGAGTGAAACCTAAAAATGAAAACGGTTACTGCAAACGAACGGTTTAACCTAGAAGAACGAAATTTGGTGAGCCAAGTGGTTTTGGAGTACTGACTATTACCTGAAAGAATCATCAAGATTGGGTGAAAAAATGTTTGCTGAGTTTTCAGGCAACTCGTAGTTTTTTGGAAGCTTTGCAACCCCTTTCCATGAAAGTGATTTTCGCAAGTCTCTGCTTAGGCTACATCAACAGCAAACGAAGCATAGAGATAGAACTTGAAACTGGTTTTGTGTCAAGTTTCAAAGAGCTAGCACAAACCGTGTTTGATTTAGAGTTCCAAATACATGTATCCCTATAGGAGAAAACAGAGTGAAACCTAAAAATGAAAACGGTTACTGCAAACGAACGGTTTAACCTAGAAGAACGAAATTTGGTGAGCCAAGTGGTTTTGGTGTACTGATCATTACCTGAAGGAATCATCAAGATTGGGTGAAAAAATGTTTGCTGAGATTTCAGGCAACTCGTAGTTTTTTGGAAGCTTGGCAACCCCTTTCTATGAAAGTGATTTTCGCCAGTCTCTGCTTAGGGCTACATCAACAGCAAACAATCCATAGAGATAGAACTTGAAACTGCTTTCTTCTGCCATGTTTCAAAGAGCTAGCAAAAAACAGTGTTTGATTTAGAGTTCTAAATGCATGTATCCCTATAGGAGAAAACAGAGTGAAACCTAAAAATGAAAACGGTTACTGCAAACGAACGTTTTAACCTAGAATAACGAAATTTGGTCAGCCAAGTGGTTTGTGTACTGATCATTACCAGAAAGAATCATCATGATTGGTGTGAAAAATGTTTGCTAAGATTTCAGGCAACTCGTAGTTTTGTGGAAGCATGGCAAGTCCCTTTCCATGAAAGTGATGTTCGACAGTCTCTGCTTAGGGCTACATCAACAGCAAAAAAACCATAGAGATAGAACTTGAAAACATCTTTATTGTGTCAAGGTTCAAAGAGCTAGCCAACCGTGTTTTATTTAGAGTTCCAAATACATGTATCCCTATAGGAGAAAACAGAGTGAAACGTAAAAATGAAAACGGTTTCTGCAAACGAACAGTTTAACTAGAAGAACGAAATTTGGTGAGCCAATTGGTTTTGGTGTACTGATCATTACCTGAAAAAATCATCAAGATTGAAAGAAAAAATGTTTGCTGAGATTTCAGGCAACTCGTAGTTTTTTGGAAGCTTGGCAACCCCTTTCCATGAAAGTGATTTTCGCCAGTCTTTGCTTTGGGCTACATCAACAGCAAACAAACCATAGAGATAGAAACTTGAAACTGCTTTCTTGTGTCAAGTTTCAAAGAGCTAGCACAAACTGTGTTTGATTTATAGTTCCAAATACATGTATCCTATAGGAGAAAACAGAGTGAAACCTAAAAATGAAACGGTTTCTGCAATCGAACAGCTTAACCTAGAAGAACGAAATGTGGTGAGCCAAGTGGTTTTGGTGTACTGATCATTACCTGAAAGAATCATCAAGATTGGGTGAAAAAATGTTTGCTGAGATTTCAGGCAACTCGTAGTTTTTTGGAAGCTTGGCAACCCTTTCCATGAAAGTGATTTTCGCCAGTCTCTGCTTAGGGCTACATCAACAGCAAACCAAACCATAGAGATAGAACTTGAAAACTGCTTTCTGTGTCAAGTTTCAAAGAGCTAGCACAAACCGTGTTTGATTTAGAGTTCCAAATACATGTATCTTTATAGGAGAAAACAGAGTGAAACCTAAAAATGAAAACGGTTACTGCAAACGAACGGTTTAACCTAGAAGAAGGAAATTTAGTGAGCCAAGTGGTTTTGGTGTACTGATCATTACCTGAAAGAATGATCAAGATTGGGTGAAAAAATGTTTGCTGAGATTTCAGGCAACTCGTAGTTTTTGGAAGCTTGGCAACCCTTTCCATGAAAGTGATTTTCGCCAGTCTCTGCTTAGGGATACATCAACAGCAAACAAACCATAGAGATAGAACTTGAAACTGCTATATTATGTCAAGTTTCAAAGAGGTAGCACAAACCGTGTTTGATTTAGAGTTCCAAATACATGTATCCCTACAGGAGAAAACAAAGTGAAACCTAAAAATGAAAACGGTTACTGCAAACGAACGGTTTAACCTAGAAGAACGAAATTTGGTGAGCCAAGTGGTTTTGGTGTACTGATCGTTATCTGAAAGAATCAGCAAGATTGGGTGAAAAAATATTTGCTGAGATTTCAGGCAACTCGTAGTTTTTTGGAAGCTTGATAACTCCTTTCCATGAAAGTGATTTTCGCCAGTCTCTGCTTAGGGCTACATCAACAGCAAACAAACCATAGAGATAGAACTTGAAACATCTTTATTTTTTCAAGGTTCAAAGAACTAGCACAAACCGTGTTTGATTTAGAGTTCCAAAATACATGTATCCCTATAGGAGAAAACAGAGTGATACGTAAAAATGAAAACGGTTACCGCAAACGAACGGTTTAACCTAGAAGAACGAAATGTGGTGAGCCAAGTGGTTTTGGTGTACTGATCATTACCTGAAAGAATCATCAAGATTTGGTGAAAAAATGTTTGCTGAGATTTCAGGCAACTCGTAGTTTTTTGGAAGCTTGGCAACCCCTTTCCATGAAAGTGATTTTCGCCAGTCTCTGCTTAGGGCTACATCAACAGCAAACAAACCATAGAGATAGAACTTGAAACTGCTTTATTGTGTCAAGTTTCAAAGAGCTAGCACAAAACGTGTTTGATTTAGAGTTCCAAATACATGTATCCCTATAGGAGAAAACAGAGTGAAACCTAAAAATGAAACTGTTACTGCAAATGAACGGTTTAACCTAGAAGAACGAAATTTGGTGAGCCAAGTGGTTTTGGAGTACTGACTATTACTGAAAGAATCATCAAGATTGGGTGAAAAAATGTTTGCTGTGATTTCAGGCAACTCGTAGTTTTTTGGAAGCTGGGCAACCCCTTTCCATGAAAGTGATTTTCGCCAGTCTCTGCTTAGGGCTACATCAACAGCAAACAAACATAGAGATAGAACTTGAAACTGCTTTTCTTGTGTCAAGGTTCAAAGAGCTAGCACAAAATGTGTTTGATTTAGAGTTCCAAATACATGTATCCCTATAGAAGAAAACAGAGTGAAACCTAAAAATGAAAACGGTTACTGCAATCGAACAGTTTAACCTAGAAGAACGAAATGTGGTGAGCCAAGTGGTTTTGGTGTACTGATCATTACCTGAAAGAATCATCAAGATAGGGTGAAAAAATGTTTGCTGAGATTTCAGGCAACTCGTAGTTTTTTGGAAGCTTGGCAACCCCTTTCCATGAAAGTGATTTTCGCCAGTCTCTGCTTAGGGCTATATCAACAGCAAACAAACAATAAGGAGAGAACTTGAAACTGCTTTATTGTGGCAAGTTTCAAAGAGCTAGCAAAAACCATGTTTGATTTAGAGTTCCAAATACATGTATCTTTATAGGAGAAAACAGAGTGAAACCTAAAAATGAAAACGGTTACTGCAAACGAACGGTTTAACCTAGAAGAAGGAAATTTGGTGAGCCAAGTGGTTTTGGTGTACTGATCATTACCTGAAAGAATCATCAAGATTGGGTGAAAAATGTTTGCTGAGATTTCAGGCAACTCGTAGTTTTTTGGAAGCTTGGCAACCCCTTTCCATGAAAGTGATTTTCGCCAGTCTCTGCTTAGGGCTACATCAACAGCAAACAAACCATAGAGATAGAACTTGAAACTGCTTTATTGTGTCAAGTTTCAAAGAGCTAGCACAAACCGTGTTTGATTTAGAGTTCCAAATACAAGTATCCCTATAAAAGAAAACAGATTGAAACCTAAAAATGAAAACTGTTACTGCAAACGAACGGTTTAACCTAGAAAAATGAAATTTGGTGAGCCAAGTGGTTTTGGAGTACTTACTATTACCTGAAAGAATAATCAAGATTGGGTGAAAAAATGTTAGCTGAGATTTCAGGCAACTCGTAGTTTTTTGGAAGCTTGGCAACCCTTTCCATGAAAGTGATTTTCGCCAGTCTCTGCTTAGGGCTACATCAACAGCAAACAAACCATAGACATAGAACATGAAACTGCTTTCTTATGTCAAGTTTCAAAGAGCTAGCACAAACCGTGTTTGATTTAGAGTTCCAAATACATGTATCCCTATAGGAGAAAACAGAGTGAAACCTAAAAATGAAAACGGTTACTGCAAACGAAGGGTTTAACCTAGAAGAAGGAAATTTGGTGAGCCAAGTGGTTTTGGTGTACTGATCATTACCTGAAAGAATCATCAAGATTGGGTGAAAAAATGTTTGCTGAGTTTTCAGGCAACTCGTAGTTTTTTGGAAGCTTGCAACCCCTTTCCATGAAAGTGATTTTCGCCAGTCTCTGCTTAGGGCTACATCAACAGCAAAAAAACCATAGAGGTAGAACTTGAAACTGCTTTATTGTGTCAAGGTTCAAAGAGCTAGCACAAACCGTGTTTGATTTAGAGTTCCAAATACATGTATTCCTATAGGAGAAAACAGAGTTAAACCTAAAAATGAATACGGTTACTGAAAACGAACGGTTTAACCTAGAAGAACGAAATTTGGGAGCCAAGTGGTTTTGGTGTACTGATCATTACCTGAAAGAATCATCAAGATTGGGTGAAAAAATGTTTGCTGAGATTTCAGGCAACTCGTAGTTTTTTGGAAGCTTGGCAACCCCTTTCCATGAAAGTGATTTTCGCCAGTCTCTGCTTACGGCTACATCAAGAGCAAACAAACCATAGACATAGAACATGAAACTGCTTCCTTATGTCAAGTTTCAAACAGCTAGCAAAAACCGTGTTTTATTTAGAGTTCCAAATACATGTATCCCTATAGGAGAAAACAGAGTGAAACCTAAAAATGAAAACGGTTACTGCAAACGAACGGTTTAACCTAGAAGAACAAAATTTGGTGAGCCAAGTGGTTTTGGTGTACTGATCATTACCAGAAAGAATCATCAAGATTGGGTGAAAAAATGTTTGCTAAGATTTCAGGCAACTCGTAGTTTTGTGGAAGCATGGCAACTCCTTTCCATGAAAGTGATGTTCGCCAGTCTCTGCTTAGGGCTACATCAACAGCAAAAAAACCATAGAGATAGAACTTGAAACATCTTTATTGTGTCAAGGTTCAAAGAGCTAGCCAAACCGTGTTTTATTTAGAGTTCCAAATACATGTATCCCTATAGGAGAAAACAGAGTGAAACGTAAAAATGAAAACGGTTTCTGCAAACGAACAGTTTAACCTAGAAGAACGAAATTTGGTGAGCCAATTGGTTTTGGTGTACTGATCATTACCTGAAAAAATCATCAAGATTGAAAGAAAAAATGTTTGCTGAGATTTCAGGCAACTCGTAGTTTTTTGGAAGCTTGGCAACCCCTTTCCATGAAAGTGATTTTCGCCAGTCTTTGCTTTGGGCTACATCAACAGCAAACAAACCATAGAGATAGAACTTGAAACTGCTTTCTTGTGTCAAGTTTCAAAGAGCTAGCACAAACCGTGTTTGATTTAGAGTTCTAAATACATGTATCCCTATAGGAGAAAACAGAGTGAAACCTAAAAATGAAAACGGTTACTGCAAACGAACGTTTTAACCTAGAATAACGAAATTTGGTGAGCCAAGTGGTTTTTGGTGTACTGATCATTACCTGAAAGAATCATCAAGATTGGGTGAAAAAATGTTTGCTGAGATTTCAGGCAACTCGTAGTTTTTTGGAAGCTTGGCAACCCCTTTCCATGAAAGTGATTTTCGCCAGACTCTGCTTAGGGCTACATCAACAGCAAAAAAACCATAGAGATAGAACTTGAAACTGCTTTATTGTGTCAAGTTTCAAAGAGCTAGCAAAAACCGTGTTTGATTTACAGTTCCAAATACATGTATCCCTATAGGAGAAAACAGAGTGAAACCTAAAAATGAAAACGGTTACTGCAAACGAACGGTTTAACTTAGAAGAATGAAACTTGGTGAGCCAAGTGGTTTTGGTATACTGATCATTACCTGAAAGAATCATCAAGATTGGGTGAAAAATGTTTGCTGAGATTTCAGGCAACTCGTAGTTTTTTGGAAGCTTGGCAACCCCTTTCCATGAAAGTGATTTTCGCCAGTCTCTGCTTAGGGCTACATCAACAGCAAACAAACCATAGAGATAGAACTTGAAACTGCTTTCTTGTGTCAAGTTTCAAAGAGCTAGCACAAACCGTGTTTGATTTAGAGTTCCAAATACATGTATCTTTATAGGAGAAAACAGAGTGAAACCTAAAAATGAAAACGGTTACTGCAAACGAACGGTTTAACCTAGAAGAACGAAATTTGGTGAGCCAAGTGGTTTTGGTGTACTGATCGTTATCTGAAAGAATCAGCAAGATTGGGTGAAAAAATATTTGCTGAGATTTCAGGCAACTCGTAGTTTTTTGGAAGCTTGGTAACTCCTTTCCATGAAAGTGATTTTCGCCAGTCTCTGCTTAGGGCTACATCAACAGCAAACAAACCATAGAGATAGAACTTGAAACATCTTTATTTTTTCAAGGTTCAAAGAACTAGCACAAACCGTGTTTGATTTAGAGTTCCAAATACATGTATCCCTATAGGAGAAAACAGAGTGATACGTAAAAATGAAAACGGTTACTGCAAACGAACGGTTTAACCTAGAAGAACGAAATTTGGTGAGCCAATTGGTTTTGGTGTACTGATCATTACCTGAAAAAATCATCAAGATTGAAAGAAAAAATGTTTGCTGAGATTTCAGGCAACTCGTAGTTTTTTGGAAGCTTGGCAACCCCTTTCCATGAAAGTGATTTTCGCCAGTCTTTGCTTTGGGCTACATCAACAGCAAACAAACCATAGAGATAGAACTTGAAACTGCTTTCTTGTGTCAAGTTTCAAAGAGCTAGCACAAACCGTGTTTGATTTAGAGTTCTAAATACATGTATCCCTATAGGAGAAAACAGAGTGAAACCTAAAAATGAAAAACGGTTACTGCAAACGAACGTTTTAACCTAGAATAACGAAATTTGGTAAGCCAAGTGGTTTTGGTGTACTGATCATTACCTGAAAGAATGATCAAGATTGGGTGAAAAAATGTTTGCTGAGATTTCAGGCAACTCGTAGTTTTTTGGAAGCTTGGCAACCCCTTTCCATGAAAGTGATTTTCGCCAGTCTCTGCTTAGGGCTACATCAACAGCAAACAAACCATAGAGATAGAACTTGAAACTGCTATATTATGTCAAGTTTCAAAGAGGTAGCACAAACCGTGTTTGATTTAGAGTTCCAAATACATGTATCCCTACAGGAGAAAACAGAGTGAAACCTAAAAATGAAAACGGTTACTGCAAACGAACGGTTTAACCTAGAAGAACGAAATTTGGTGAGCCAAGTGGTTTTGGTGTACTGATCGTTATCTGAAAGAATCAGCAAGATTGGGTGAAAAAATATTTGCTGAGATTTCAGGCAACTCGTAGTTTTTTGGAAGCTTGGTAACTCCTTTCCATGAAAGTGATTTTCGCCAGTCTCTGCTTAGGGCTACATCAACAGCAAACAAACCATAGAGATAGAACTTGAAACTGCTTTCTTGTGTCAAGTTTCAAAGAGCTAGCACAAACCGTGTTTGATTTTAGAGTTCCAAATACATGTATCCCTATAGGAGAAAACAGAGTGAAACCTAAAAATGAAAACGGTTACTGCAAACGAACGGTTTAACCTAGAAGAACGAAATTTGGTGAGCCAAGTGGTTTTGGAGTACTGACTATTACCTGAAAGAATCATCAAGATTGGGTGAAAAAATGTTTGCTGAGTTTTCAGGCAACTCGTAGTTTTTTGGAAGCTTTGCAACCCCTTTCCATGAAAGTGATTTTCGCCAGTCTCTGCTTAGGACTACATCAACAGCAAACGAAGCATAGAGATAGAACTTGAAACATCTTTATGGTGTCAAGGTTCAAAGAACTAGCACAAACCGTGTTTGATTTAGAGTTCCAAATACATGTATCCCTATAGGAGAAAACAGAATGATACGTAAAAATGAAAACGGTTACTGCAAACGAACGGTTTAACCTAGAAAAACGAAATTTGGTGAGCCAAGTGGTTTTGGTGTACTGATCATTACCTGATAGAATCATCAAGATTGGGTGAAAAAATGTTTGCTGAGATTTCAGGCAACTCGTAGTTTTTTGGAAGCTTGGCAACCCCTTTCCATGTAAGTGATTTTCGCCAGTCTCTGCTTAGGGCTACATCAACAGCAAAAAAACCATAGAGGTAGAACTTGAAACTGCTTTATTGTGTCAAGGTTCAAAGAGCTAGCACAAACCGTGTTCGATTTAGAGTTCCAAATACATGTATTCCTATAGGAGAAAACAGAGTTAAACCTAAAAATGAATACGGTTACTGAAAACGAACGGTTTAACCTAGAAGAACGAAATTTGGGAGCCAAGTGGTTTTGGTGTACTGATCATTACCTGAAAGAATCATCAAGATTGGGTGAAAAAATGTTTGCTGAGATTTCAGGCAACTCGTAGTTTTTTGGAAGCTTGGCAACCCCTTTCCATGAAAGTGATTTCGCCAGTCTCTGCTTAGGGCTACATCAAGAGCAAACAAACCATAGAAATAGAACATGAATATGCTTCCTTATGTCAAGTTTCAAACAGCTAGCAAAAACCGTGTTTTATTTAGAGTTCCAAATACATGTATCCCTATAGGAGAAACAGAGTGAAACCTAAAAATGAAAACGGTTACTGCAAACGAACGGTTTAACCTAGAAGAACGAAATTTGGTGAGCCAAGTGGTTTTGGTGTACTGATCATTACCAGAAAGAATCATCAAGATTGGGTGAAAAAATGTTTGCTAAGATTTCAGGCAACTCGTAGTTTTGTGGAAGCATGGCAACTCCTTTCCATGAAAGTGATGTTCGCCAGTCTCTGCTTAGGGCTACATCAACAGCAAAAAAACCATAGAGATAGAACTTGAAACATCTTTATTGTGTCAAGGTTCAAAGAGCTAGCCAAACCGTGTTTTATTTAGAGTTCCAAATACATGTATCCCTATAGGAGAAAACAGAGTGAAACGTAAAAATGAAAACGGTTTCTGCAAACGAACAGTTTAACCTAGAAGAACGAAATTTTTAGAGCCAATTGGTTTTGGTGTACTGATCATTACCTGAAAAAATCATCAAGATTGAAAGAAAAAATGTTTGCTGTGATTTCAGGCAACTCGTAGTTTTTTGGAAGCTTGGCAACCCCTTTCCATGAAAGTGATTTTCGCCAGTCTTTGCTTTGGGCTACATCAACAGCAAACAAACCATAGAGATAGAACTTGAAACTGCTTTCTTGTGTCAAGTTTCAAAGAGCTAGCACAAACTGTGTTTGATTTATAGTTCCAAATACATGTATCCCTATAGGAGAAAGCAGAGTGAAACCTAAAAATGAAAACGGTTTCTGCAATCGAACAGTTTAACCTAGAAGAACGAAATGTGGTGAGCCAAGTGGTTTTGGTGTACTGATCATTACCTGAAAGAATCATCAAGATTGGGTGAAAAAATGTTTGCTGAGATTTCAGGCAACTCGTAGTTTTTTGGAAGCTTGGCAACCCCTTTCCATGAAAGTGATTTTCGCCAGTCTCTGCTTAGGGCTACATCAACAGCAAACAAACCATAGAGATAGAACTTGAAACTGCTTTCTGTGTCAAGTTTCAAAGAGCTAGCACAAACCGTGTTTGATTTAGAGTTCCAAATACATGAATCTTTATAGGAGAAAACAGAGTGAAACCTAAAAATGAAAACGGTTACTGCAAACGAACGGTTTAACCTAGAAGAAGGAAATTTAGTGAGCCAAGTGGTTTTGGTGTACTGATCATTACCTGAAAGAATGATCAAGATTGGGTGAAAAAATGTTTGCTGAGATCTCAGGCAACTCGTAGTTTTTTGGAAGCTTGGCAACCCCTTTCCATGAAAGTGATTTTCGCCAGTCTCTGCTTAGGGCTACATCAACAGCAAACAAACCATAGAGATAAAACTTGAAACTGCTTTCTTGTGTCAAGTTTCAAAGAGCTAGCACAAACCGTGTTTGATTTAGTGTTCCAAATACATGTATCCCTATAGGAGAAAACAGAGTGAAACCTAAAAATGAAACTGTTACTGCAAACGAACGGTTTAACCCAGAAGAACGAAATTTGGTGAGCCAAGTGGTTTTGGAGTACTGATTATTACCTGAAAGAATCATCAAGATTGGGTGAAAAAATGTTTGCTGAGTTTTCAGGCAACTCGTAGTTTTTTGGAAGCTGGGCAACCCCTTTCTATGAAAGTGATTTTCGCCAGTCTCTGCTTAGGGCTACATCAACAGCAAACGAAGCATAGAGATAGAACTTGAAACTGCTTTTGTGTCAAGTTTCAAAGAGCTAGCACAAACCGTGTTTGATTTAGAGTTCCAAATACATGTATCCCTATAGGAGAAAACAGAGTGAAACCTAAAAATGAAAACGGTTACTGCAAACGAACGGTTTAACCTAGAAGAACAAAATTTGGTGAGCCAAGTGGTTTTGGTGTACTGATCATTACCTGGAAGAATCATCAAGATTGGGTGAAAAAATGTTTGCTGAGATTTCAGGCAACTCGTAGTTTTTTGGAAGCTTGGCAACTCCTTTCCATGAAAGTGATTTTAGCCAGTCTCTGCTTAGGGCTACATCAACAGAAAACAAACCATAGAGATAGAACTTGAAACATCTTTATTTTGTCAAGGTTCAAAGAACTAGCACAAACCGTGTTTGATTTAGAGTTCCAAATACATGTATCCCTATAGGAGAAAACAGAGTGATACGTAAAAATGAAAACGGTTACTGCAAACGAACGGTTTAACATAGAAGAACGAAATTTGGTGAGCCAAGTGGTTTTGGTGTCCTGATCATTACCTGATAGAATCATCAAGATTGGGTGAAAAAATGTTTGCTGAGATGTCAGGCAACTCGTAGTTTTTTGGAAGCTTGGCAACTCCTTTCCATGAAAGTGATTTTCGCCAGTCTCTGCTTAGGGCTACATCAACAGCAAACAAACCATAGAGATAAAACTTGAAACATCTTTATTGTGTCAAGGTTCAAAGAACTAGCACAAACCGTGTTTGATTTAGAGTTCCAAATACATGTATCCCTACAGGAGAAAACAGAGTGATGCGTAAAAATGAAAACGGTTACTGCAAACGAACGGTTTAACATAGAAGAACGAAATTTGGTGAGCCAAGTGGTTTTGGTGTACTGATCATTACCTGATAGAATCATCAAGATTGGGTGAAAAAATGTTTGCTGAGATTTCAGGCAACTCGTAGTTTTTTGGAAGCTTGGCAACCCCTTTCCATGAAAGTGATTTTTGCCAGTCTCTGCTTAGGGATACATCAACAGAAAACAAACCATAGAGATAGAACTTGAATCTGCTTTACTGTGTCAAGGTTCAAAGAGCTAGCACAAACCGTGTTTTATTTAGAGTTCCAAATACATGTATCCCTATAGGAGAAAAGAGAGTGAAACCTAAAAATGAAAACGGTTACTGCAAACGAACGGTTTAACCTAGAAGAACGAAATGTGGTGAGCCAAATGGTTTTGGTGTACTGATCATTACCTGAAAGAATCATCAGGATTGGAGTGAGAAAATATTTGCTGAGATTTCAGGAAACTCGTAGTTTTTTGGAAGCTTGGCAACCCCTTTCCATGAAAGTGATTTTCGCCAGTCTCTGCTTAGGGCTACATCAACAGCAAACAAACGATAGAGAGAGAACTTGAAACTGCTGTCTTGTGTCAAGTTTCAAAGAGCTAGCAAAAACCATGTTTGATTTAGAGTTCCAAATACATGTATCTTTATAGGAGAAAACAGAGTGAAACCTAAAAATGAAAACGGTTACTGCAAACGAACGGTTTAACCTAGAAGAAAAAAATTTGGTGAGCCAAGTGGTTTTGGTGTACTGATCATTACCTGATAGAATCATCAAGATTGGGTGAAAAAATGTTTGCTGAGTATTCAGGCAACTCGTAGTTTTTTGGAAGCTTGGCAACCCCTTTCCATGAAAGTAATTTTCGCGAGTCTCTGCTTAGGGCTACATCAACAGCAAACAAACCATAGAGATAGAACTTGAAACTGCTTTTTTGTGTCAAGTTTCAAAGAGCTAGCACAAACCGTGTTTGATTTAGAGTTCCAAATACATGTATCCCTATAGGAGAAAACAGAGTGAAACCTAAAAATGAAAACTGTTACTGCGAACGAACGATTTAACCTAGAAGAATGAAATTTGGTGAGCCAAGTGGTTTTGGAGTACTGACTATTACCTGAAAGAATCATCAAGATTGGGTGAAAAAATGTTTGCTGTGATTTCAGGCAACTCGTAGTTTTTTGGAAGCTGGGCAACCCCTTTCCATGAAAGTGATTTTCGCCAGTCTCTGCTTAGGGCTACATCAACAGCAAACAAACCATATACATAGAACACGAAACTGCTTTCTTATGTCAAGTTTCAAACAGCTAGCATAAACCGTGTTTTATTTAGAGTTCCAAATACATGTATCCCTATAGGAGAAAACAGAGTGAAACCTAAAAATGAAAACGGTTACTGCAAACGAACGGTTTAACCTAGAAGAACGAAATTTGGTGATCCAAGTGTTTTTCGTGTACTGATCATTACCTGAAAGAATCATCAAGATTGGGTGAAAAAATGTTAGCTGAGATTTCAGGCAACGCGTAGTTTTTTGGAAGCTTGGCAACCCCTTTCCATGAAAGTGATTTTCGCCAGTCTCTGCTTAGGGCTACATCAACAGCAAAAAAACCATAGAGGTAGAACTTGAAACTGCTTTATTGTGTCAAGGTTCAAAGAGCTAGCACAAACCGTGTTTGATTTAGAGTTCCAAATACATGTATCCCTATAGGAGAAAACAGAGTGAAACCTAAAAATGAAAACGGTTACTGCAAACGAACGGTTTAACCTAGAAGAACGAAATTTGGTGAGCCAAGTGGTTTTGGAGTACTGACTATTACCTGAAAGAATCATCAAGATTGGGTGAAAAAATGTTTGCTGAGTTTTCAGGCAACTCGTAGTTTTTTGGAAGCTTTGCAACCCCTTTCCATGAAAGTGATTTTCGCCAGTCTCTGCTTAGGACTACATCAACAGCAAACGAAGCATAGAGATAGAACTTGAAACATCTTTATGGTGTCAAGGTTCAAAGAACTAGCACAAACCGTGTTTGATTTAGAGTTCCAAATACATGTATCCCTATAGGAGAAAACAGAATGATACGTAAAAATGAAAACGGTTACTGCAAACGAACGGTTTAACCTAGAAAAACGAAATTTGGTGAGCCAAGTGGTTTTGGTGTACTGATCATTACCTGATAGAATCATCAAGATTGGGTGAAAAAATGTTTGCTGAGATTTCAGGCAACTCGTAGTTTTTTGGAAGCTTGGCAACCCCTTTCCATGTAAGTGATTTTCGCCAGTCTCTGCTTAGGGCTACATCAACAGCAAAAAAACCATAGAGGTAGAACTTGAAACTGCTTTATTGTGTCAAGGTTCAAAGAGCTAGCACAAACCGTGTTCGATTTAGAGTTCCAAATACATGTATTCCTATAGGAGAAAACAGAGTTAAACCTAAAAATGAATACGGTTACTGAAAACGAACGGTTTAACCTAGAAGAACGAAATTTGGGAGCCAAGTGGTTTTGGTGTACTGATCATTACCTGAAAGAATCATCAAGATTGGGTGAAAAAATGTTTGCTGAGATTTCAGGCAACTCGTAGTTTTTTGGAAGCTTGGCAACCCCTTTCCATGAAAGTGATTTTCGCCAGTCTCTGCTTAGGGCTACATCAAGAGCAAACAAACCATAGAAATAGAACATGAATATGCTTCCTTATGTCAAGTTTCAAACAGCTAGCAAAAACCGTGTTTTATTTAGAGTTCCAAATACATGTATCCCTATAGGAGAAAACAGAGTGAAACCTAAAAATGAAAACGGTTACTGCAAACGAACGGTTTAACCTAGAAGAACGAAATTTGGTGAGCCAAGTGGTTTTGGTGTACTGATCATTACCAGAAAGAATCATCAAGATTGGGTGAAAAAATGTTTGCTAAGATTTCAGGCAACTCGTAGTTTTGTGGAAGCATGGCAACTCCTTTCCATGAAAGTGATGTTCGCCAGTCTCTGCTTAGGGCTACATCAACAGCAAAAAAACCATAGAGATAGAACTTGAAACATCTTTATTGTGTCAAGGTTCAAAGAGCTAGCCAAACCGTGTTTTATTTAGAGTTCCAAATACATGTATCCCTATAGGAGAAAACAGAGTGAAACGTAAAAATGAAAACGGTTTCTGCAAACGAACAGTTTAACCTAGAAGAACGAAATTTTTAGAGCCAATTGGTTTTGGTGTACTGATCATTACCTGAAAAAATCATCAAGATTGAAAGAAAAAATGTTGCTGTGATTTCAGGCAACTCGTAGTTTTTTGGAAGCTTGGCAACCCCTTTCCATGAAAGTGATTTTCGCCAGTCTTTGCTTTGGGCTACATCAACAGCAAACAAACCATAGAGATAGAACTTGAAACTGCTTTCTTGTGTCAAGTTTCAAAGAGCTAGCACAAACTGTGTTTGATTTATAGTTCCAAATACATGTATCCCTATAGGAGAAAGCAGAGTGAAACCTAAAAATGAAAACGGTTTCTGCAATCGAACAGTTTAACCTAGAAGAACGAAATGTGGTGAGCCAAGTGGTTTTGGTGTACTGATCATTACCTGAAAGAATCATCAAGATTGGGTGAAAAAATGTTTGCTGAGATTTCAGGCAACTCGTAGTTTTTTGGAAGCTTGGCAACCCCTTTCCATGAAAGTGATTTTCGCCAGTCTCTGCTTAGGGCTACATCAACAGCAAACAAACCATAGAGATAGAACTTGAAACTGCTTTCTGTGTCAAGTTTCAAAGAGCTAGCACAAACCGTGTTTGATTTAGAGTTCCAAATACATGAATCTTTATAGGAGAAAACAGAGTGAAACCTAAAAATGAAAACGGTTACTGCAAACGAACGGTTTAACCTAGAAGAAGGAAATTTAGTGAGCCAAGTGGTTTTGGTGTACTGATCATTACCTGAAAGAATGATCAAGATTGGGTGAAAAAATGTTTGCTGAGATCTCAGGCAACTCGTAGTTTTTTGGAAGCTTGGCAACCCCTTTCCATGAAAGTGATTTTCGCCAGTCTCTGCTTAGGGCTACATCAACAGCAAACAAACCATAGAGATAGAACTTGAAACTGCTTTCTTGTGTCAAGTTTCAAAGAGCTAGCACAAACCGTGTTTGATTTAGTGTTCCAAATACATGTATCCCTATAGGAGAAAACAGAGTGAAACCTAAAAATGAAACTGTTACTGCAAACGAACGGTTTAACCCAGAAGAACGAAATTTGGTGAGCCAAGTGGTTTTGGAGTACTGATTATTACCTGAAAGAATCATCAAGATTGGGTGAAAAAATGTTTGCTGAGTTTTCAGGCAACTCATAGTTTTTTGGAAGCTGGGCAACCCCTTTCTATGAAAGTGATTTTCGCCAGTCTCTGCTTAGGGCTACATCAACAGCAAACGAAGCATAGAGATAGAACTTGAAACTGCTTTTGTGTCAAGTTTCAAAGAGCTAGCACAAACCGTGTTTGATTTAGAGTTCCAAATACATGTATCCCTATAGGAGAAAACAGAGTGAAACCTAAAAATGAAAACGGTTACTGCAAACGAACGGTTTAACCTAGAAGAACAAAATTTGGTGAGCCAAGTGGTTTTGGTGTACTGATCATTACCTGGAAGAATCATCAAGATTGGGTGAAAAAATGTTTGCTGAGATTTCAGGCAACTCGTAGTTTTTTGGAAGCTTGGCAACTCCTTTCCATGAAAGTGATTTTAGCCAGTCTCTGCTTAGGGCTACATCAACAGAAAACAAACCATAGAGATAGAACTTGAAACATCTTTATTGTGTCAAGGTTCAAAGAACTAGCACAAACCGTGTTTGATTTAGAGTTCCAAATACATGTATCCCTATAGGAGAAAACAGAGTGATACGTAAAAATGAAAACGGTTACTGCAAACGAACGGTTTAACATAGAAGAACGAAATTTGGTGAGCCAAGTGGTTTTGGTGTCCTGATCATTACCTGATAGAATCATCAAGATTGGGTGAAAAAATGTTTGCTGAGATGTCAGGCAACTCGTAGTTTTTTGGAAGCTTGGCAACTCCTTTCCATGAAAGTGATTTTCGCCAGTCTCTGCTTAGGGCTACATCAACAGCAAACAAACCATAGAGATAAAACTTGAAACATCTTTATTGTGTCAAGGTTCAAAGAACTAGCACAAACCGTGTTTGATTTAGAGTTCCAAATACATGTATCCCTACAGGAGAAAACAGAGTGATGCGTAAAAATGAAAACGGTTACTGCAAACGAACGGTTTAACATAGAAGAACGAAATTTGGTGAGCCAAGTGGTTTTGGTGTACTGATCATTACCTGATAGAATCATCAAGATTGGGTGAAAAAATGTTTGCTGAGATTTCAGGCAACTCGTAGTTTTTTGGAAGCTTGGCAACCCCTTTCCATGAAAGTGATTTTTGCCAGTCTCTGCTTAGGGATACATCAACAGAAAACAAACCATAGAGATAGAACTTGAATCTGCTTTACTGTGTCAAGGTTCAAAGAGCTAGCACAAACCGTGTTTTATTTAGAGTTCCAAATACATGTATCCCTATAGGAGAAAAGAGAGTGAAACCTAAAAATGAAAACGGTTACTGCAAACGAACGGTTTAACCTAGAAGAACGAAATGTGGTGAGCCAAATGGTTTTGGTGTACTGATCATTACCTGAAAGAATCATCAGGATTGGAGTGAGAAAATATTTGCTGAGATTTCAGGAAACTCGTAGTTTTTTGGAAGCTTGGCAACCCCTTTCCATGAAAGTGATTTTCGCCAGTCTCTGCTTAGGGCTACATCAACAGCAAACAAACGATAGAGAGAGAACTTGAAACTGCTGTCTTGTGTCAAGTTTCAAAGAGCTAGCAAAAACCATGTTTGATTTAGAGTTCCAAATACATGTATCTTTATAGGAGAAAACAGAGTGAAACCTAAAAATGAAAACGGTTACTGCAAACGAACGGTTTAACCTAGAAGAAAAAAATTTGGTGAGCCAAGTGGTTTTGGTGTACTGATCATTACCTGATAGAATCATCAAGATTGGGTGAAAAAATGTTTGCTGAGTATTCAGGCAACTCGTAGTTTTTTGGAAGCTTGGCAACCCCTTTCCATGAAAGTAATTTTCGCGAGTCTCTGCTTAGGGCTACATCAACAGCATACAAACCATAGAGATAGAACTTGAAACTGCTTTTTTGTGTCAAGTTTCAAAGAGCTAGCACAAACCGTGTTTGATTTAGAGTTCCAAATACATGTATCCCTATAGGAGAAAACAGAGTGAAACCTAAAAATGAAAACTGTTACTGCAAACGAACGATTTAACCTAGAAGAATGAAATTTGGTGAGCCAAGTGGTTTTGGAGTACTGACTATTACCTGAAAGAATCATCAAGATTGGGTGAAAAAATGTTTGCTGTGATTTCAGGCAACTCGTAGTTTTTTGGAAGCTGGGCAACCCCTTTCCATGAAAGTGATTTTCGCCAGTCTCTGCTTAGGGCTACATCAACAGCAAACAAACCATATACATAGAACACGAAACTGCTTTCTTATGTCAAGTTTCAAACAGCTAGCATAAACCGTGTTTTATTTAGAGTTCCAAATACATGTATCCCTATAGGAGAAAACAGAGTGAAACCTAAAAATGAAAACGGTTACTGCAAACGAACGGTTTAACCTAGAAGAACGAAATTTGGTGATCCAAGTGTTTTTCGTGTACTGATCATTACCTGAAAGAATCATCAAGATTGGGTGAAAAAATGTTAGCTGAGATTTCAGGCAACGCGTAGTTTTTTGGAAGCTTGGCAACCCCTTTCCATGAAAGTGATTTTCGCCAGTCTCTGCTTAGGGCTACATCAACAGCAAACAAAGATAAGAGATAGAACTTGAAACTGCTTTCTTGTGTCAAGTTTCAAAGAGCTACCACAAACTGTGTTTGATTTAGAGTTCCAAATACATGTATCCCTATAGGAGAAAACAGAGTGAAACCTAAAAATGAAAACGGTTACTGCAAACGAACGGTTTAACCTAGAAGAACAAAATTTGGTGAGCCAAGTGGTTTTGGTGTACTGATCATTACCAGAAAGAATCATCAAGATTGGGAGAAAAAATGTTTGCTAAGATTTCAGGCAACTCGTAGTTTTTTGGAAGCATGGCAACTCCTTTCCATGAAAGTGATGTTCGCCAGTCTCTGCTTAGGGCTACATCAACAGCAAAAAAACCATAGAGATAGAACTTGAAACATCTTTATTATGTAAAGGTTCAAAGAGCTAGCCAAACCGTGTTTTATTTAGAGTTCCAAATAAATGTATCCATAAAGGAGAAAACAGAGTGAAACGTAAAAATGAAAACGGTACCTGCAAACGAACGGTTTAACCTAGAAGAACGAAATGTGGTGAGCCAAGTGGTTTTGGTGTACTGATCATTACCTGAAAGAATCATCAACATTGAAAGAAAAAATGTTTGCTGAGATTTCAGGCAACTCGTAGTTTTTTGGAAGCTTGGCAACCCCTTTCCATGAAAGTGATTTTCGCCATTCTCTTCTTAGGGCTACATCGACAGCAAACAAACCATAGAGATAGAACTTGAAACTGCTTTATTGTGTCAAGGTTCAAAGAGCTAGCACAAAATGTGTTTGATTTAGAGTTCCAAATACATGTATCCCTATAGGAGAAAACAGAGTGAAACCTAAAAATGAAAACGGTTACTGCAATCGAACAGTTTAACCTAGAAGAACGAAATGTGGTGAGCCAAGTGGTTTTGGTGTACTGATCATTACCTGAAAGAATCATCAAGATTGGGTGAAAAAATGTTTGCTGACATTTCAGGCAACTCGTAGTTTCTTGGAAGCTTGGCAACCCCTTTCCATGAAAGTGATTTTCGCCAGTCTCTGCTTAGGGCTACATCAACAGCAAACAAACCATAGAGATAGAACTTGAAACTGCTTTATTGTGTCAAGGTTCAAAGAGCTAGCGCAAACTGTGTTTGATTTAGAGTTCCAAATACATGTATCCCTATAGAAGAAAACAGAGTGAAACCTACAAATGAAAACGGTTACTGCAATCGAACAGTTTAACCTAGAAGAACGAAATGTGGTGAGCCAAGTGGTTTTGGTGTACTGATCATTACCTGAAAGAATCATCAAGATTGGGTGAAAAAATGTTTGCTGAGATTTCAGGCAACTCGTAGTTTTTTGGAAGCTTGGCAACCCCTTTCCATGCAAGTGATTTTCGCCAGGCTCTGTTTAGGGCTACATCAACAGCAAACAAACCATAGAGATAGAACTTGGAACATCTTTATTGTGTCAAGGTTCAAAGAACTAGCACAAACCGTGTTTGATTTAGAGTTCCAAATACATGTATCCATATAGGAGAAAACAGAGTGATACGTAAAAATGAAAACGGTTACTGCAAACGAACGGTTTAACCTAGAAGAACGAAATGTGGTGAGCCAAGTGGTTTTGGTGTACTGATCATTACCTGAAAGAATCATCAAGATTGGGTGTAAAAATATTTGCTGAGATTTCAGGAAACTCGTAGTTTTTTGGAAGCTTGGCAACCCCTTTCCATGAAAGTGATTTTCGCCAGTCTCTGCTTAGGGCTATATCAACAGCAAACAAACCATAGACATAGAACATGAAACTGCTTTCTTATGTCAAGTTTCAAACAGCTAGCAAAAACCGTGTTTTATTTAGAGTTCCAAATACATGTATCCCTATAGGAGAAAACAGAGTGAAACCTAAAAATGAAACTGTTACTGCAAACGAACGGTTTAACCTAGAAGAACGAAATTTGGTGAGCCAAGTGGTTTTGGAGTACTGATTATTACCTGAAACAATCATCAAGATTGGGTGAAAAAATGTTTGCTGAGTTTTCAGGCAACTAGTAGTTTTTTTGAAGATGGGCAACCCCTTTCCATGAAAGTGATTTTCGCCAGTCTCTGCTTAGGGCTACATCAACAGCAAACGAAGCATAGAGATAGAACTTGAAACTGCTTTTGTGTCAAGTTTCAAAGAGCTAGCACAAACCGTGTTTGATTTAGAGTTCCAAATACATGTATCCCTATAGGAGAAAACAGAGTGAAACCTAAAAATGAAAACGGTTACTGCAAACCAACGGTTTAAACTAGAAGAACGAAATTTGGTGAGCCAAGTGGTTTTGGTGTACTGATCATGACCTGAAAGAATCATCAAGATTGGGTGAAAAAATGTTTGCTGAGATTTCAGGCAACTCGTAGTTTTTTGGAAGCTTGGCAACTCCTTTCCATGAAAGTGATTTTCGCCAGTCTCTGCTTAGGGCTACATCAACAGCAAACAAACCATAGAGATAGAACTTGAAGCATCTTTATTGTGTCAAGGTTCAAAGAACTAGCACAAACCGTGTTTGATTTAGAGTTCCAAATACATGTATCCCTATAGGAGAAAACAGAGTGATACGTAAAAATGAAAACGGTTACTGCAAACGAACGGTTTAACATGGAAGAACGAAATTTGGTGAGCCAAGTGGTTTTGGTGTACTGATCATTACCTGATAGAATCATCAAGATTGGGTGAAAAAATGTTTGCTGAGATTACAGGCCACTCGTAGTTTTTTGGAAGCTTGGCAACTCCTTTCCATGAAAGTGATTTTCCCCAGTCTCTGCTTAGGGCTATATCAACAGCAAACAAACCATAGAGATAAAACTTGAAACATCTTTATTGTGTCAAGGTTCAAAGAACTAGCACAAACCGTGTTTGATTTAGAGTTCCAAATACATGTATCCCTATAGGAGAAAACAGAGTGATACGTAAAAATCAAAACGGTTACTGCAAACGAACGGTTTAACCTAGAAGAACGAAATGTGGTGAGCCAAGTGGTTTTGGTGTACTGATTATTACCTGAAAGAATCATCAAGATTGGGTGAAAAAATGTTTGCTGAGATTTCAGGAAACTCGTAGTTTTTTGGAAGCTTGGCAACCCCTTTCCATGAAAGTGATTTTCGCCAGTCTCTGCTTAGGGCTACATCAACAGCAAACAAACCATATACATAGAACACGAAACTGCTATATTATGTCAAGTTTCAAAGAGGTAGCACAAACCGTGTTTGATTTAGAGTTCCAAATACATGTATCCCTACAGGAGAAAACAGAGTGAAACCTAAAAATGAAAACGGTTACTGCAAACGAACGGTTTAACCTAGAAGAACGAAATTTGGTGAGCCAAGTGGTTTTGGTGTACTGATCGTTACCTGAAAGAATCAGCAAGATTGGGTGAAAAAATATTTGCTGAGATTTCAGGCAACTCGTAGTTTTTTGGAAGCTTGGCAACTCCTTTCCATGAAAGTGATTTTCGCCAGTCTCTGCTTAGGGCTACATCAACAGCAAACAAACCATAAAGATAGAACTTGAAACATCTTTATTGTGTTAAGGTTCAAAGAACTAGCACAAACCGTGTTTGATTTAGAGTTCCAAATACATGTATCCCTATAGGAGAAAACACAGTGATACGTAAAAATAAAAACGGTTCCTGCAAACGAACGGTTTAACCTAGAAGAACGAAATTTGGTGAGCCAAGTGGTTTTGGTGTACTGATCATTACCTGAAAGAATCATTAAGATAGGGTGAAAAAATATTTGCTGAGATTTCAGGAAACTCGTAGTTTTTTGGAAGCTTGGCAACCCCTTTCCATGAAAGTGATTTTCGCCAGTCTCTGCTTAGGGCTACATCAACAGCAAACAAACCATAGAGATAGAACTTGAAACTGCTTTCTTGTGTCAAGTTTGAAGAGCTAGCACAAACCGTGTTTGATTTAGAGTTCCAAATACATGTATTCTTATAGGAGAAAACAGAGTTAAACCTAAAAATGAAAACGGTTACTGCAAACGAACGGTTTAACCTAGAAGAACGAAATTTGGGAGCCAAGTGGTTTTGGTGTACTGATCATTACCTGAAAGAATCATCAAGATTGGGTGAAAAAATATTTGCTGAGATTTAAGGAAACTCGTAGTTTTTTGGAAGCTTGGCAACCCCTTTCCATGAAAGTGATTTTCGCCAGTCTCTGCTTAGGGCTACATCAACAGCAAACAAACCATAGACATAGAACATGAAACTGCTTTCTTATTTCAAGTTTCAAACAGCTAGCAAAAACCGTGTTTTATTTAGAGTTCCAAATAAATGTATCCCTATAGGAGAAAACAGAGTGAAACCTAAAAATGAAAACGGTTACTGCAAACGAACGGTTTAAACTAGAAGAACGAAATTTGGTGAGACAAGTGGTTTTGGTGTACTGATCATTACCAGAAAGAATCATCAAGATTGGGTGAAAAAATGTTTGCTAAGATTTCAGGCAACTCGTAGTTTTGTGGAAGCATGGCAACTCCTTTCCATGAAAGTGATGTTCGCCAGTCTCTGCTTAGGGCTACATCAACAGCAAAAAAACCATAGAGATAGAACTTAAAACATCTTTATTGTGTCAAGGTTTAAAGAGCTAGCACAAACCGTGTTTTATTTAGAGTTCCAAATACATGTATCCCTATAGGAGAAAACAGAGAGAAACGTAAAAATGAAAACGGTACCTGCAAACGAACGGTTTAATCTAGAAGAACGAAATTTGGTGAGCCAACTGGTTTTGGTGTACTGATCATTACCGGAAAGAATCATCAAGATTGAAAGAAAAAATGTTTGCTGAGATTTCAGGCAACTCGTAGTTTTTTGGAAGCTTGGCAACCCCTTTCCATGAAAGTGATTTTCGCCAGTCTCTGCTTAGGGCTACATCAACAGCAAACAAACCATAGAGATAAAACTTGAAACTGCTTTATTGTGTCAAGGTTCAAAGAGCTAGCACAAACCGTGTTTGATTTAGAGTTCCAAATACATGTATCCCTATAGGAGAAAACAGAGTTAAACCTAAAAATGAAAACGGTTACTGCAATCGAACAGTTTAACCTAGAAGAACAAAATGTGGTGAGCCAAGTGGTTTTGGTGTACTGATCATTACCTGAAAGAATCATCAAGATTGGGTGAAAAAATGTTTGCTGAGATTTCAGGCAACTCGTAGTTTTTTTGGAAGCTTGGCAACCCCTTTCCATGAAAGTGATTTTTGCCAGTCTCGGCTTAGGGCTACATCAACAGCAAACAAACCATAAAGATAGAACTTGAAACTGCTTTATTGTGTCAAGATTCAAAGAGCTAGCACAAACCATGTTTGATTTAGAGTTCCAAATACATTTATCTTTATAGGTGAAAACAGAGTGAAACCTAAAAATGAAAACGGTTACTGCAAACGAACGGTTTAACCTAGAAGAAGGAAATTTGGTGAGCCAAGTGGTTTTGGTGTACTGATCATTACCTGATAGAATCATCAAGATTGGGTGAAAAAATGTTTGCTAAGATTTCAGGAAACTCGTAGTTTTTTGGAAGCTTGGCAACCCCTTTCCATGAAAGTGATTTTCGCCAGTCTCTGCTTAGGGCTACATCAACAGCAAACAAACCATAGAAATAGAACTTGAAACTGCTTTATTGTGTCAAGTTTCAAAGAGCTAGCACAAACCGTGTTTGATTTAGAGTTCCAAATACATGTATCCCTATAGGAGAAAACAGAGTGAAACCTAAAAATGAAAACGGTTACTGCAAACGAACGGTTTAACCTAGAAGAACGAAATTTGGTGAGCCAAGTGGTTTTGGTGTACTTATTATTACCTGAAAGAATCATCAAGATTGGGTGAAAAAATGTTTGCTGAGATTTCAGGCAACTCGTAGTTTTTTGGAAGCTTGGCAACCCCTTTCCATGAAAGTGATTTTCGCCCGTCTCTGCTTAGGGCTACATCAACAGCAAACAAACCATAGAGATAGAACTTGAAACTGCTATATTATGTCAAGTTTCAAAGAGGTAGCACAAACCGTGTTTAATTTAGAGTTCCAAATACATGTATCCCTACAGGAGAAAACAGAGTGAAACCTAAAAATGAAAACGGTTACTGCAAACGAACGGTTTAACCTAGAAGAACGAAATTTGGTGAGCCAAGTGGTTTTGGTGTACTGATCGTTACCTGAAAGAATCAGCAAGATTGGGTGAAAAAATATTTGCTGAGATTTCAGGCAACTCGTAGTTTTTTGGAAGCTTGGCAACTCCTTTCCATGAAAGTGATTTTCGCCAGTCTCTGCTTAGGGCTACATCAACAGCAAACAAACCATAGAGATAGAACTTGAAACATCTTTATGGGGTCAAGGTACAAAGAACTAGCACAAACCGTGTTTAATTTAGAGTTCCAAATACATGTATCCCTATAGGAGAAAACACAGTGATACGTAAAAATGAAAACGGTTCCTGCAAACGAACAGTTTAACCTAGAAGAACGAAATGTGGTGAGCCAAGTGGTTTTGGTGTACTGATCATTACCTGAAAGAATCATTAAGATAGGGTGAAAAAATATTTGCTGAGATTTCAGGAAACTCGTAGTTTTTTGGAAGCTTGGCAACCCCTTTCCATGAAAGTGATTTTCGCCAGTCTCTGCTTAGGGCTACATCAACAGCAAACAAACCATAGAGATAGAACTTGAAACTGCTTTCTTGTGTCAAGTTTGAAGAGCTAGCACAAACCATGTTTGATTTAGAGTTACAAATACATGTATTCGTATAGGAGAAAACAGAGTTAAACCTAAAAATGAAAACGGTTACTGCAAACGAACGGATTAACCTAGAAGAACGAAATTTGGGAGCCAAGTGGTTTTGGTGTACTGATCATTACCTGAAAGAATCATCAAGATTGGGTGAAAAAATGTTTGCTGAAGTTTCAGGCAACTCGTAGTTTTTTGGAAGCTTGGAAACCCCTTTCCATTAAAGTGATATTCGCCAGTCTCTGCTTAGGGCTACATCAACAGGAAACAAACCATAGAGATAGAACTTGAAACTGCTTTCTTGTGTCAAGTTTCAAAGAGCTAGCCTAAACCGTGTTTGATTTAGAGTTCCAAATACATGTATCCCTATAGGAGAAAACAGAATGAAACCTAAATATGAAAATGGTTACTGCAAACGAACGGTTTAACCTAGAAGAACGAAATTTGGTGAGCCAAGTGGTTTTGGTGTACTGATCATTACCTGAAAGAATCATCAAGATTGGGTGAAAAAATGTTTGCTGCGATTTCAGGCAACTCGTAGTTTTTTAGAAGCTTGGCAACCCCTTTCCATGAAAGTGATTTTCGCCAGTCTCTGCTTAGGGCTACATCAACAGCAAACAAACCATAGAGATAGAACTTGAAACTGCTTTCTTGTGTCAAGTTTCAAAGAGCTAGCCCAAACCGTGTTTGATTTAGAGTTCCAAATACATGTATCCCTATAAGAGCAAACAGAGTGAAACCTAAAAATGAAAACGGTTACTGCAAACGAACGGTTTAACCTAGAAGAACGAAATTTGGTGAGCCAAGTGGTTTTGGTGTACTGATCATTACCTGAAAGAATCATCAAGATTGGGTGAAAAAATGTTTGCTGAGATTTCAGGCAACTCGTAGTTTTTTAGAAGCTTGGCAACCCCTTTCCATGAAAGTGATTTTCGCCATTCTCTGCTTAGGGCTACATCAACAGAAAAAAAACCATAGAGATAGAACTTGAAACTGCTTTATTGTGTCAAGCTTCAAACAGCTAGCAAAAACCGTGTTTGATTTAGAGTTCCAAATACATGTATCCCTATAGGAGAAAACAGAGTGAAACCTAAAAATGAAAACGGTTACTGCAAACGAATGGTTTAACCTAGAAGAACGAAATGTGGTGAGCCAAATGGTTTTGGTGTACTGATCATTACCTGAAAGAATCATCAAGATTGGGTGAAAAAATGTTTGCTGAGATTTCAGGCAACTCGTAGTTTTTTGGAAGCTTGGCAACCCCTTTCAATGAGAGTGATTTTCGCCAGTCTCTGCTTAAGGCTACATCAACAGCAAACAAACCATAGAGATAGAAAGGTTTAACCTAGAATGTCGCGACCACCTTGCCCGCAAGGAAGACGCGACTCAGTAATCTTTTTTTAGCAGTTTATTCAGGACCTTGATATTCTTCTAGTAATTCTTCTACTCCCCCCAGATGTCCCTCCCAGCCTTAATAAAGCACCGCGAACCCCAATGTAAAGCTGCCACGTGTACCCTTCTCACAGGGTGCTAGAAAATGACTTGCCAACTTTCTCTGATAAGGAGCTGGGAACACGCCAACTCTCTTTGATATGGAGTTGTCCTTCACAGACTACAAGGGAGCCAGCGCCATCATGTAATGGCGACCACAGTCCGCAGGAATGGCTCACCACAGCTCCCCATTTTTGTTTCACTAAGACAATACAGGCGAGAGTAGAGGTCCTATCCCACTGTGCAAAAGTGGCTGCATAGTATGGGCCAGCCCCAGGGGGCGCCTTCCCCAGACCTGACACCATATCAGCCGACGCCTTTTTTTGTGGGGCGTGGCGTAGACATGTCAAACCCACATGCAATAGGACATGTTCCCCTTGAGGTCCCTCTTTTCAATGGATCACTCAAGTGTAGTGCCTTGCCTCGCATCCTGTATCGTGATGATGGTGAGTAAGTGGGAATAGCTGAGGTTGAACTGTGGCCATGTAGAAGTACAACTACAAACAAGTTGGCAGCACCCTGAAAGAAAGGCACGGACTTTAAATTGGTAGATAAAGACCAGTGTGTAAACCCTTCTGCGTGCAATGGCAACAAGACCCGCAGAGTGCAAGGGCTTTCCAGCACTAAAAGATAGACAAAAGAAGGACATGTCGAACCCAGTGTAATGTTATAATAACTTGGGGTGTAACGACCATGTCAAAGGCACTAGTGTAGAAACCCATCTGCGTGCAATGGTAGCAAGACCGGCAGAGTGCAAGGGCTTTTTGACACTAAGAGAATAACGAGGAAAGACATGTCAATCCCAGTGCAATGTTATAATAACTTGGGGTGCGATGACCATGTCAAAAGTTTAGTGTTTAAGATGCGCAAGCCAGACCTGTGGCGAGTTGCCAGTTTCTAAAGCAGCAAGAGCTTGTATGATCATAGCCTTATCTTGAACACTACGAGCTTTAAGGCGACAGAGAAACCACAAACAGAGGAACATACCAAAACAACACAGTGCACCAAAAATGCCTACTCCCACCCACTCTTTAAAAAAGGAAAAAGCAGAAGATATCCAATTGGTGAATTGACCCAGAGTCACGGGATCGACACGGGTACTATTTAAGACAGCTATCTGGGTTAGTTGAGACTGGATCATGTCTTTCGCTTACATGGACCAATTCCCGGCCAGATATCCACCAATGATGTGGGAAGCATTCCTGGAATCATTAAATCTGACAGAGGTTATACATAAATGTGCACGTTGGTCAATGCAGCCTAAAAGTACTAGGTCAGCCAATTTTTCTACCTGAGCTTGAAGAAAATCTATTCTTTTGTTGGTAGCTAAAATCCCTGACAAAATATGTTGATTAATCGCATTTTGCGATTTAACTATACGGACGTTTGCTGAACAACTTGATTAATATTGGCAGCAGTTTGTACTTGACTGGCCATGGCTACTCTGGCCGTAACTGCTGCAGCGGCAGATGCCGCCACGGCTGTCACTATAGCTGCTGTGATTCCAAAATTTCTGCGGACTCTAAGTAGCTCTACAATAGGAAATTTATCTGGATCCGCAGTGACTGGGATTGGGACAAAAGTTTGAATTTTCATAATTACTGTTACAGTCCAAGAACCATTCCAACACTCAGATAGGAAACAGGTAATAATAGAACAATCCAGCATCCCCGATGAGGTGTGATTAGCTAAAAGGAACAGGAACGGGGATTGGATACAGACCATTGCAGGAGGCAATGTGGCATAATGTAACAGAGAGTTGAACGAAACAGATGTAAGCCTATTACCTCGTTCACTCTCCTTAGTAGTGTCAGAAACATTAGCCAGCCAACTTTTGGCTCCTAGTAATTGAGCCAATGTGGAAATATCGGCTGAAGCCCCCTTCTCATTGGAAATGAGCCATTGAAACCAGGACCAACCTGTTCCTGTAGAGGAGTTGGCATTGTTGTTAAAGTTATAAACATATCTCTTCAGAGGGGGGGGGAAGGAGAAACCTTTAGCAACTTGATGTTTTTCCCAAGAATGATCCTGACAAGGCGTAAATGTCGGGGGAAAACCAAAATTAGGGGTACAGTAAGGAGAGGCCTTGAAATGAGTGGCATAGCAAGTACTATTAGAAGAAGGAGGCATTGGGATTAATACCTCGGAGATAATAGCTAAAGTAGTTATGTTTAAAACAGAGCTAGTTGCGGGGGTCCCTGAGCCTGATTGCTTCCCTGAAACTACTTGGCTCAATACAGCACTGAGAATACTCCCTGAGACTCGACTGGACCGCAATGTGTCCTCCCAGTTAGTCAAATTTTTGGTCTTAAGGCTAATACAATTAGTGTTTCCAAGACTGAAACAAAAAACTCCTGTGAGATTAACTTGAGACTGATTAAAAATATTTTCTATGTCCCCTCTAGGAGAGGTACAAGGAGCAGACATCTCACATGAGGTAGAAAAAAGAGTGGGGAGGACACTAGAATTACTATGAATTGGCATTGGCATTGGCCATGCCCGTGTCACTGCCCACCACTGCATTGGTGCCATCTGTACCGTTGGCACCAGCATCAGAGCCAGAGCACTCATCAGAATGAAGCTCCTCATCATGGGACTGTTGTGGCACCTCCTGCTGCTGGTTAGTAGATCTCGAGACTCTTCTTGTCAGGCATTCAGGGATCCACAGCGGCTCCGTGCGATCCTGGGGAAAAACACATACAGATCCTCGTGCCCATGTCAGCACGGGGTCAGGGCGTTCCACTGGCCCGTAAGAACATCCTTCCACTTAACATAGCCAGTCACAGAGGGCTGAGGGGACACATGTCTATCGGCCGCAGAGCGGCCATGAATATCCAAATTTAAAAAATTAATGGTAAAAAGAGCTAAAGACAGGCGTTCTTTAGGAGTGTGGTCAACTCCTATTCCCCCTTTTTGTTTTTCTAAGGTTTCTTTTAAGGTGCAGTGGGCACGTTCAACAATGCCTTGCCCTTGAGGATTGTAAGGCAACCCATGAGTAAGTTGTACTCCCATAGTAGAACAAAAAGATGTAAACTGTCTGCCAGTATAAGCAGGTCCATTATCAGTCTTAAGGGATGTAGGTGCACCCCATGTTGCCCATGTCTTTAAGCAATGAGTAATACCATTACGTGCCTTTTCTCCCGATAAAGCAGAAGCATGAATAATTCCAGAGTATGTGTCAATAGAAACATGTACATATTTGAGGTTACCAAAGTCAGGCACGTGAGTTACGTCCATTTGTCAGACGACCAATGGCTTCAATCCTCGTGGGTTTACACCATAAGTAGGAGGATGAAGAAATGTGACACAATGGGGACATTGTAATACTATCTGACGAGCATCTGCTCTGGAGATGGAAAAACGTCTGCGCAGTGTCATAGCATTGACATGAAAGTTGTGATGAAACAATTTAGCTTCTTCTAAGGAGGAGGCCAAGCATACCAACTGGCTTCTAGTTGCCGAGTCAGCACAGGCATTACCCTGTGATAACGGGCCAGGAAGAGAGGTGTGAGCCCGAATGTGCATTGGATAGAAAGGGGCAGTACGGCTACGGATAAGCTGTTGAAGCTGATTAAAGTAAGCAGACACAGCATGGGTGTCACTAATAGCTCCTACAGCCTCTAGAATTTTGAGCGTCTGTACCACATAGATGGAGTCCGAAATGAGATTGAAAGGAAAAGAACACTGTTTAAAAACTTTAATGACAATTTGTAGTTTTACCCATTGTGGATTTCCAGGAGCAAATTGATGCTGGACAGGGGGAGTGTCATTAATCACATAAGTTTTTATTTCAGACTTAGAGCCATCAGTAAAAATATTAACAGCCCCCGGAATTGGAGTGGGTGAAGTTACTTTAGGGAAAATGATAGGATGCTCTTTAACAAAATGGAGTAATGGATGAGAAGGGTAATGATTATCAATATCCCCTTGAAACGAGCAACATAGAATGGCCCAGTTGTCCAGAGTAGCACACAAAACATTAAGTTGAACTTTAGAATAGGGTATGATAAGAGAAGAAGGTGCTTGTCCAAAAAATTGAATGTTCTGTTGAATCCCTCTAAGTGCTAATGCTGCAACAGCATCAGGATAGTATTCTAAAGATTTTCCTGGGGATACATGTGGGTGGATCCATAGTAAAGGCCCATCTTGCCACAGTACTCCAGTAGGCTGCCGCATAGTGGCAAGCACACATAACTGGAAAGGTTTATCACTCTGGAGCCTGCATAGAGTAGCATGTTGTATAGCTTCTTCTACTTTTATAAGGGCCGCTCTGGCCTCTTTAGTGAGGGTACGAGGGGAAGTAAGATCTGGATCACCCTTAAGAATAGCATACAAAGGCTGGAGCACGATATTAGGAATATGTAAATAACCTCTTATCCAATTAATATCTCCCAACAGTTTTTGAAAATCATTTAGAGGTTGGAGATCTTGAGTTTTTATAGTAACTTTTTGTGGTTTTAACATGTCATATCCAATCGTCGCTCCCAAATACTGAATAGAATCCCCTGTTTAAACCTTTTCAGGTGCAATATGTAATCCATACTGAGCTAACAACTTCACCAGGTCTTTATAGGCCTCATTAACTGACTGCTCTAATTTGGCTGCCAATAATACATCATCCATATAATGAATAATCTTGATGGAAGGATATTGTTGTCTGAGAGGTGCGAGTGCCTTCCTTACATACATCTGGCAAATCGTAGGACTGTTAGACATTCCCTGTGGTAAAACAACCCACTCAAACCATTGATCTGGTTCCTCGTGATTACACGAGGGAAGGGTGAAGGCAAAACGCTGTGAGTCCTTAGGATGCAAAGGAATAGAAAAGAAACAGTCTTTAATGTCAATAGCAATGATATGCCAGCCCTGAGGAACAGAGGAAAGCAGCGGCAGCCTGAAACACCCCCGCCATATGGAGGCGGATCTGAAGGCTGTCTGTTCTTGAGCCCTTGCTTATCTCTGTTCCCTGTACCTAAACTCCCTAACTGCCGAGACAGCGTCTCCAGCTCCTCCTCTTCATTATCTTTTACCTCTGACCCACTTTCGCATGGGGGCGTGCGCAGCACACTGAGATCTGGATACAGTCTCCTCCCGTTCTCCACGCCCCGCACACTCCCCTCTTCCTGAGACACTTCACTCTCTGTTGTTTCTGATTTTTCCTCATGCAATTGTTCTAAAACCTCCTGCCCTTTAACAAGCGCTTCATGGCATCGGCCATCCATAAGACAACTAGGGACCATCTTCCAGAGGTGTATCACCCCGAACTCTAGCATGCCCTGCTCACGAGCAAAGTCAAGGTCTTTGTTTAATTTATCCCAGCTGGGTGTAGTGAGGCTGCCTGAAAATGCAAACCACAGTGCAGCGGCATCTACTCTCTGTAAAAATTTTTCCAAGATGCGATGCTTCACCTCCAGTCCCTTGGAACGTAAAAGGCCATCGAGGGCTAGAAGGAGTGGACTTGAAGTCACAGCTCCCATAACGCAACACAAGAAAACACAGAAATCGAAAGTGAAAGTACACAAAACAAAACGAACATACACAGCAAGAGAACAAAAATTCAGAGTGCAATTGCTATAAGATGTAGCGCCCTCTCTTTACAGAGGAGATTCCCGCTTTTTAACAGCGGGTCCAACGTTACCTGGGACTTACTAGTGCACCTCCCTGACTGCTGAAAGATCTGGTTCCTGGGTGTTTCTTTGTTTCTTTTCTCCCGGGTTTCGGCACCACTTGTCGCGACCCCCTTGCCCGCAAGGAAGACGCGACTCAGGAATCTTCTTTCAGCAGTTTATTCAGGCCCTTGATATTCTTCTAATAATTCTTCTACTCCCCCTCGGATGTCCCTCCCAGCCTTAATAAAGCAGCGCGAACCCCAATGCAAAGCTGTCACGTGTACCCTTCTCAAAGGGTGCTAGAAAATGACACGCCAACTTTCTCTGATAACTAGCTGGGAACACGCCAACTCTCTTTGATATGGAGTTGTCCTTCAGAGACCACAACGGAGCCAGAGCCATCATGTAATGGCAACCACAGTCTGCAGGAACGGCTCACCACACTAGAAGAACATAATTTGGTGAGCCAAGTGGTTTTGGTGTACTGATCATTACCTGAAAGAATCATCAAGATTGGGTGAAAAAATGTTTGCTGAGATTTCAGGCAACTCGTAGTTTTTTGGAAGCTTGGCAACCCCTTTTCATGAAAGTGATTTTCGCCAGTCTCTGCTTAGGGCTACATCAACAGCAAACAAACCATAGAGATAGAACTGGAAACTGCTTTCTTGTGTCAAGTTTCAAATAGCTAGCACAAACCGTGTTTGATTTAGAGTTCCAAATACATGTATCCCTATAGGAGAAAACAGAGTGAAACCTAAAAATGAAAACGGTTACTGCAAACGAACGGTTTAACCTAGAAGAACGAAATTTGGTGAGCCAAGTGGTTTTGGTGTACTGATCATTACCTGAAAGAATCATCAAGATTGGGTGAAAAAATGTTTGCTGAGATTTCAGGCAACTCGTAGTTTTTTTGGAAGCTTGGCAACTTCTTTAAATGAAAGAGATTTTCGCCAGTCTCTGCTTAGGGCTACATCAACAGCAAACAAACCATAGAGATAGAACTTGAAACTGCTTTCTTGTGTCAAGTTTCAAAGAGCTAGCACAAACCGTGTTTGATTTAGAGTTCCAAATACATGTATCCCTATAGGAGAAAACAGAGTGAAACCTAAAAATGAAAATGGTTACTGCAAACGAACGGTTTAACCTAGAAAAACGAAATTTGGTGAGCCAAGTGGTTTTGGTGTACTGATCATTACCTGAAATAATCATCAAGATTGGGTGAAAAAATGTTTGCTGAGATTTCAGGCAACTCGTAGTTTTTTGGAAGCTTGGCAACCCCTTTCCATGAAAGAGATTTTCGCCAGTCTCTGCTTAAAGCTACATCAACAGCAAACAAACCATAGAGATAGAACTTGAAACTGCTTTCTTGTGTCAAGTTTCAAAGAGCTAGCACAAACCGTGTTTGATTTAGAGTTCCAAATACAGGTATCCCTATCGGAGAAAACAGAGTGAAACCTAAAAATGAAAACGGTTACTGCAAACGAACGGTTTAACGTAGAAGAACGAAATTTGGTGAGCCAAGTGGTTTTGGTGTACTGATCATTACCTGAAAGAATCATCAAGATTGGGTAAAAAAATGTTTGCTGAGATTTCAGGCAACTCGTAGTTTTTTGGAAGCTTGGCAACTTCTTTAAATGAAAGTGATTTTGGCCAGTCTCTGCTTAGGGCTACATCAACAGCAAACAAACCATAGAGATAGAACTTGAAACTGCTTTATTGTGTCAAGTTTCAAAGAGCTAGCACAACCCGTGTTTGATTTAGAGTTCCAAATACATGTATCCCTATAGAAGAAAACAGAGTGAAACCTAAAAATGAAAATGGTTACTGCAAACGAACGTTTTAACCTAGAAGAACGAAATTTGGTGAACCAAGTGGTTTTGGTGTACTGATCATTACTGAAAGAATCATCAAGATTGGGTGAAAAAATGTTTGCTGAGATTTCAGGCAACTCGTAGTTTTTTGGAAGCTTGGCAACCCCTTTCCATGAAAGTGATTTTCGCCAGTCTCTGCTTAGGGCTACATCAACAGCATACAAACCATAGAGATAGAACTTGAAACTGCTTTATTGTGTCAAGTTTCAAATAGCTAGCACAACCCGTGTTTGATTTAGAGTTCCAAATACATGTATCCCTATAGGAGAAAACAGAGTGAAACCTAAAAATGAAAACGGTTACTGCAAACGAACGGTTTAACCTAGAATGTCGCGACCACCTTGCCCGCAAGGAAGACGCGACTCAGTAATCTTTTTTTAGCAGTTTATTCAGGACCTTGATATTCTTCTAATAATTCTTCTACTTTCCCTCGGATGTCCCTCCCAGCCTTAATAAAGCACCGCGAACCCCAATGCAAAGCTGCCACGTGTACCCTTCTCACAGGGTGCTAGAAAATGACTTGCCAACTTTCTCTGATAAGGAGCTGGGAACACGCCAACTCTCTTTGATATGGAGTTGTCCTTCACAGACTACAAGGGAGCCAGCGCCATCATGTAATGGCGACCACAGTCCGCAGGAATGGCTCACCACAGCTCCCCATTTTTGTTTCACTAAGACAATACAGGCGAGAGTAGAGGTCCTATCCCACTGTGCAAAAGTGGCTGCATAGTATGGGCCAGCCCCAGGGGGCGCCTTCCCCAGACCTGACACCATATCAGCCGACGCCTTTTTTTGTGGGGCGTGGCGTAGACATGTCAAACCCACATGCAATAGGACATGTTCCCCTTGAGGTCCCTCTTTTCAATGGATCACTCAAGTGTAGTGCCTTGCCTCGCATCCTGTATCGTGATGATGGTGAGTAAGTGGGAATAGCTGAGGTTGAACTGTGGCCATGTAGAAGTACAACTACAAACAAGTTGGCAGCACCCTGAAAGAAAGGCACGGACTTTAAATTGGTAGATAAAGACCAGTGTGTAAACCCTTCTGCGTGCAATGGCAACAAGACCCGCAGAGTGCAAGGGCTTTCCAGCACTAAAAGATAGACAAAAGAAGGACATGTCGAACCCAGTGTAATGTTATAATAACTTGGGGTGTAACGACCATGTCAAAGGCACTAGTGTAGAAACCCATCTGCGTGCAATGGTAGCAAGACCGGCAGAGTGCAAGGGCTTTTTGACACTAAGAGAATAACGAGGAAAGACATGTCAATCCCAGTGCAATGTTATAATAACTTGGGGTGCGATGACCATGTCAAAAGTTTAGTGTTTAAGATGCGCAAGCCAGACCTGTGGCGAGTTGCCAGTTTCTAAAGCAGCAAGAGCTTGTATGATCATAGCCTTATCTTGAACACTACGAGCTTTAAGGCGACAGAGAAACCACAAACAGAGGAACATACCAAAACAACACAGTGCACCAAAAATGCCTACTCCCACCCACTCTTTAAAAAAGGAAAAAGCAGAAGATATCCAATTGGTGAATTGACCCAGAGTCACGGGATCGACACGGGTACTATTTAAGACAGCTATCTGGGTTAGTTGAGACTGGATCATGTCTTTCGCTTACATGGACCAATTCCCGGCCAGATATCCACCAATGATGTGGGAAGCATTCCTGGAATCATTAAATCTGACAGAGGTTATACATAAATGTGCACGTTGGTCAATGCAGCCTAAAAGTACTAGGTCAGCCAATTTTTCTACCTGAGCTTGAAGAAAATCTATTCTTTTGTTGGTAGCTAAAATCCCTGACAAAATATGTTGATTAATCGCATTTTGCGATTTAACTATACGGACGTTTGCTGAACAACTTGATTAATATTGGCAGCAGTTTGTACTTGACTGGCCATGGCTACTCTGGCCGTAACTGCTGCAGCGGCAGATGCCGCCACGGCTGTCACTATAGCTGCTGTGATTCCAAAATTTCTGCGGACTCTAAGTAGCTCTACAATAGGAAATTTATCTGGATCCGCAGTGACTGGGATTGGGACAAAAGTTTGAATTTTCATAATTACTGTTACAGTCCAAGAACCATTCCAACACTCAGATAGGAAACAGGTAATAATAGAACAATCCAGCATCCCCGATGAGGTGTGATTAGCTAAAAGGAACAGGAACGGGGATTGGATACAGACCATTGCAGGAGGCAATGTGGCATAATGTAACAGAGAGTTGAACGAAACAGATGTAAGCCTATTACCTCGTTCACTCTCCTTAGTAGTGTCAGAAACATTAGCCAGCCAACTTTTGGCTCCTAGTAATTGAGCCAATGTGGAAATATCGGCTGAAGCCCCCTTCTCATTGGAAATGAGCCATTGAAACCAGGACCAACCTGTTCCTGTAGAGGAGTTGGCATTGTTGTTAAAGTTATAAACATATCTCTTCAGAGGGGGGGGGAAGGAGAAACCTTTAGCAACTTGATGTTTTTCCCAAGAATGATCCTGACAAGGCGTAAATGTCGGGGGAAAACCAAAATTAGGGGTACAGTAAGGAGAGGCCTTGAAATGAGTGGCATAGCAAGTACTATTAGAAGAAGGAGGCATTGGGATTAATACCTCGGAGATAATAGCTAAAGTAGTTATGTTTAAAACAGAGCTAGTTGCGGGGGTCCCTGAGCCTGATTGCTTCCCTGAAACTACTTGGCTCAATACAGCACTGAGAATACTCCCTGAGACTCGACTGGACCGCAATGGGTCCTCCCAGTTAGTCAAATTTTTGGTCTTAAGGCTAATACAATTAGTGTTTCCAAGACTGAAACAAAAAACTCCTGTGAGATTAACTTGAGACTGATTAAAAATATTTTCTATGTCCCCTCTAGGAGAGGTACAAGGAGCAGACATCTCACATGAGGTAGAAAAAAGAGTGGGGAGGACACTAGAATTACTATGAATTGGCATTGGCATTGGCCATGCCCGTGTCACTGCCCACCACTGCATTGGTGCCATCTGTACCGTTGGCACCAGCATCAGAGCCAGAGCACTCATCAGAATGAAGCTCCTCATCATGGGACTGTTGTGGCACCTCCTGCTGCTGGTTAGTAGATCTCGAGACTCTTCTTGTCAGGCATTCAGGGATCCACAGCGGCTCCGTGCGATCCTGGGGAAAAACACATACAGATCCTCGTGCCCATGTCAGCACGGGGTCAGGGCCGTTCCACTGGCCCGTAAGAACATCCTTCCACTTAACATAGCCAGTCACAGAGGGCTGAGGGGACACATGTCTATCGGCCGCAGAGCGGCCATGAATATCCAAATTTAAAAAATTAATGGTAAAAAGAGCTAAAGACAGGCGTTCTTTAGGAGTGTGGTCAACTCCTATTCCCCCTTTTTGTTTTTCTAAGGTTTCTTTTAAGGTGCAGTGGGCACGTTCAACAATGCCTTGCCCTTGAGGATTGTAAGGCAACCCATGAGTAAGTTGTACTCCCATAGTAGAACAAAAAGATGTAAACTGTCTGCCAGTATAAGCAGGTCCATTATCAGTCTTAAGGGATGTAGGTGCACCCCATGTTGCCCATGTCTTTAAGCAATGAGTAATACCATTACGTGCCTTTTCTCCCGATAAAGCAGAAGCATGAATAATTCCAGAGTATGTGTCAATAGAAACATGTACATATTTGAGGTTACCAAAGTCAGGCACGTGAGTTACGTCCATTTGTCAGACGACCAATGGCTTCAATCCTCGTGGGTTTACACCATAAGTAGGAGGATGAAGAAATGTGACACAATGGGGACATTGTAATACTATCTGACGAGCATCTGCTCTGGAGATGGAAAAACGTCTGCGCAGTGTCATAGCATTGACATGAAAGTTGTGATGAAACAATTTAGCTTCTTCTAAGGAGGAGGCCAAGCATACCAACTGGCTTCTAGTTGCCGAGTCAGCACAGGCATTACCCTGTGATAACGGGCCAGGAAGAGAGGTGTGAGCCCGAATGTGCATTGGATAGAAAGGGGCAGTACGGCTACGGATAAGCTGTTGAAGCTGATTAAAGTAAGCAGACACAGCATGGGTGTCACTAATAGCTCCTACAGCCTCTAGAATTTTGAGCGTCTGTACCACATAGATGGAGTCCGAAATGAGATTGAAAGGAAAAGAACACTGTTTAAAAACTTTAATGACAATTTGTAGTTTTACCCATTGTGGATTTCCAGGAGCAAATTGATGCTGGACAGGGGGAGTGTCATTAATCACATAAGTTTTTATTTCAGACTTAGAGCCATCAGTAAAAATATTAACAGCCCCCGGAATTGGAGTGGGTGAAGTTACTTTAGGGAAAATGATAGGATGCTCTTTAACAAAATGGAGTAATGGATGAGAAGGGTAATGATTATCAATATCCCCTTGAAACGAGCAACATAGAATGGCCCAGTTGTCCAGAGTAGCACACAAAACATTAAGTTGAACTTTAGAATAGGGTATGATAAGAGAAGAAGGTGCTTGTCCAAAAAATTGAATGTTCTGTTGAATCCCTCTAAGTGCTAATGCTGCAACAGCATCAGGATAGTATTCTAAAGATTTTCCTGGGGATACATGTGGGTGGATCCATAGTAAAGGCCCATCTTGCCACAGTACTCCAGTAGGCTGCCGCATAGTGGCAAGCACACATAACTGGAAAGGTTTATCACTCTGGAGCCTGCATAGAGTAGCATGTTGTATAGCTTCTTCTACTTTTATAAGGGCCGCTCTGGCCTCTTTAGTGAGGGTACGAGGGGAAGTAAGATCTGGATCACCCTTAAGAATAGCATACAAAGGCTGGAGCACGATATTAGGAATATGTAAATAACCTCTTATCCAATTAATATCTCCCAACAGTTTTTGAAAATCATTTAGAGGTTGGAGATCTTGAGTTTTTATAGTAACTTTTTGTGGTTTTAACATGTCATATCCAATCGTCGCTCCCAAATACTGAATAGAATCCCCTGTTTAAACCTTTTCAGGTGCAATATGTAATCCATACTGAGCTAACAACTTCACCAGGTCTTTATAGGCCTCATTAACTGACTGCTCTAATTTGGCTGCCAATAATACATCATCCATATAATGAATAATCTTGATGGAAGGATATTGTTGTCTGAGAGGTGCGAGTGCCTTCCTTACATACATCTGGCAAATCGTAGGACTGTTAGACATTCCCTGTGGTAAAACAACCCACTCAAACCATTGATCTGGTTCCTCGTGATTACACGAGGGAAGGGTGAAGGCAAAACGCTGTGAGTCCTTAGGATGCAAAGGAATAGAAAAGAAACAGTCTTAATGTCAATAGCAATGATATGCCAGCCCTGAGGAACAGAGGAAAGCAGCGGCAGCCTGAAACACCCCCGCCATATGGAGGCGGATCTGAAGGCTGTCTGTTCTTGAGCCCTTGCTTATCTCTGTTCCCTGTACCTAAACTCCCTAACTGCCGAGACAGCGTCTCCAGCTCCTCCTCTTCATTATCTTTTACCTCTGACCCACTTTCGCATGGGGGCTGTGCGCAGCACACTGAGATCTGGATACAGTCTCCTCCCGTTCTCCACGCCCCGCACACTCCCCTCTTCCTGAGACACTTCACTCTCTGTTGTTTCTGATTTTTCCTCATGCAATTGTTCTAAAACCTCCTGCCCTTTAACAAGCGCTTCATGGCATCGGCCATCCATAAGACAACTAGGGACCATCTTCCAGAGGTGTATCACCCCGACCTCTAGCATGCCCCTGCTCACGAGCAAAGTCAAGGTCTTTGTCTAATTTATCCCAGCTGGGTGTAGTGAGGCTGCCTGAAAATGCAAACCACAGTGCAGCGGCATCTACTCTCTGTAAAAATTTTTCCAAGATGCGATGCTTCACCTCCAGTCCCTTGGAACGTAAAAGGCCATCGAGGGCTAGAAGGAGTGGACTTGAAGTCACAGCTCCCATAACGCAACACAAGAAAACACAGAAATCGAAAGTGAAAGTACACAAAACAAAACGAACATACACAGCAAGAGAACAAAAATTCAGAGTGCAATTGCTATAAGATGTAGCGCCCTCTCTTTACAGAGGAGATTCCCGCTTTTTAACAGCGGGTCCAACGTTACCTGGGACTTACTAGTGCACCTCCCTGACTGCTGAAAGATCTGGTTCCTGGGTGTTTCTTTGTTTCTTTTCTCCCGGGTTTCGGCACCACTTGTCGCGACCCCCTTGCCCGCAAGGAAGACGCGACTCAGGAATCTTCTTTCAGCAGTTTATTCAGGCCCTTGATATTCTTCTAATAATTCTTCTACTCCCCCTCGGATGTCCCTCCCAGCCTTATAAAGCAGCGCGAACCCCAATGCAAAGCTGTCACGTGTACCCTTCTCAAAGGGTGCTAGAAAATGACACGCCAACTTTCTCTGATAACTAGCTGGGAACACGCCAACTCTCTTTGATATGGAGTTGTCCTTCAGAGACCACAACGGAGCCAGAGCCATCATGTAATGGCAACCACAGTCTGCAGGAACGGCTCACCACACTAGAAGAACATAATTTGGTGAGCCAAGTGGTTTTGGTGTACTGATCATTACCTGAAAGAATCATCAAGATTGGGTGAAAAATGTTTGCTGAGATTTCAGGCAACTCGTATTTTTTGGAAGCTTGGCAACCCCTTTTCATGAAAGTGATTTTCGCCAGTCTCTGCTTAGGGCTACATCAACAGCAAACAAACCATAGAGATAGAACTGGAAACTGCTTTCTTGTGTCAAGTTTCAAAGAGCTAGCACAAACCGTGTTTGATTTAGAGTTCCAAATACATGTATCCCTATAGGAGAAAACAGAGTGAAACCTAAAAATGAAAACGGTTACTGCAAACGAACGGTTTAACCTAGAAGAACGAAATTTGGTGAGCCAAGTGGTTTTGGTGTACTGATCATTACCTGAAAGAATCATCAAGATTGGGTGAAAAAATGTTTGCTGAGATTTCAGGCAACTCGTAGTTTTTTTGGAAGCTTGGCAACTT